>NW_028120774.1:0-100000 GCF_965178545.1 Coloeus monedula | reverse complement strand
AGCCGGTGCTTTACCCAGATCCCAGTGCCCTGCACGGCTGCGCTGACACGAGCACAGGCCGATCGCTCCGCCCAGCACCATCCCTCATTTTCTTCCCATTGCTCCCCAAGCGTCCCCAAACCACCCCAGCGTGTCTGTGCCGGGGCCAGGGCCTGCCCCGAGCCCGACCAGAGGCTGTCACCCAGCCCTGCACCAGCTCCCACCCCCGGGTGAGCTGGGAATGCACTGAGAGCTCGGCTCCCCGGGCTCCCCAGCACCCAAACCGGTCCTCAGACACACAGAAATGCCCAACCTGCCCCTCTGGGCACAGCCAAACACCACAATTCCATCATCCCCAAGCAACTCTGGCACTTGCCTCTTCACCTCTGCCCATTTCCAGTAGCCGGGGCTAGGACCGGGCTGTCAGTAATAGCATTCCCTAGGCAGTTCATCCCAGCACAGAGGAGAAGAGGAGCCTGTCCCTGACCCACACCATGGGCAGGACAAGGGGGGCCCTAGCTGGCTTTGCCTACTCCAGCACCACAGCTCTTGGTCCCAAAGATGGGGCGAGTTCAGTGGTTTTTCCTGTCCTGAAAGAGAGCAGAAAAGGGAAGTTAATCCCACTGTGGAATCCAAGACTCCTGCATTTCCTATTTCTGCTCTGATTGCTCACCGTGGAGTTTTAGCCATGGAAAAAAAAGGAGAATGACACCATATCAAATAAAAAGTTGATTAATCCACGTAGGGGCTGTGGAGAGGATACAAAGGAGCTTTTCCATGATTTTGGGGCTTGAAGAGGGACTGAATTTCCCTCAAAGCTGGGAAGGGCCTGAGGATAATAAAGCAAAGGAGCAGCTTCATCTCTCCCTGGCAGAGAGCTCGGGGCTCCATTATGGATACAAATCAATCCCAGCAGGATTTCAAAGGGTTTCTTTAGGATGTCAGGTCCCTCTTTATCAGATCCCTGCTGGGATTCAGGGCCTGCCTGGTCACGGGGTGCTTTGATAAGGGCTGGATTTAAATCCCAGATCTGAGAACAGACATGAAAGGTCCCTGGGTTTTCTAGGGGGTTGAAAAACTCAAGCTGGATTCGCTGCAGAGCTGAAAAATCAGGGTAAGAGAGAGCAAGGAGTGGCCAGCAGGCCCAGGCTCCTGATCACGCCCCTGGGATCCATGGGATCCATAGGATCCACGGCCTCTGGCACGCTGCTCCAGCACCCTGCAGGGTGACTGACAGCCGGGCAGGGGAAGGAGCCACCAGCAGCTCTGCCATGTGCACCATCATTCACCTTGCACGTGGCCTAAACAGCCACCAAGCACTGATGGACTGACTGAGCCGAAAATATCGGAGAGATCTCAGTTTGCACTCCAAATTCCCTGCAGCCTGTTCCCTTCCTGATCCATCCCTTCAAGCAGCAAGAGTGGAATTCCTTCCATCGTTGCTCTTTCCCTCCTGTTTTCCACTCAACAAGAAAAAGAGCAGCCACGTGAACAGGAGTAAAAGCCCCAAACCCACAAAAAAGCACATTCTCAGCATCACTAATCCCTGCCAAACTGCCAGGAACCTTCCAAAACTACATCCAAGCTTGGAAACAGGGATCCAGTTGTTTGTTTAAGCAGCTATTGATCCAGTCTCTTCCAGCTAATTAAACTATTCACTATTTAAACTCATTAAACTGCTCATCCTGCTCCTGGCAGCCAGAGGCAAAGAAGAAATCGTGTCTAGATTAAATGGTGTTGGTGAATGTGCCCATCCCAGTCCTTGGAGAGGTTGGAATTGCATCCCTGTTCCTCTGCTCTCTTTTCCTTCCTTTTTCTTGGAGTGATTCCCACCCGGATTCCTCAGCTCCAGCTCTCTGAGCAGCCTCAGGGGGAGCATTTCATCCCCTTGGAGCCAACTCCATTTGTTGCATCCTTCATGCCTCAACCACCCCTAAAAGCAGGCAAGTGCTGATGGGCAGTGCAGCTGCTTCCACTTGGGAATGTTTCCAGTGGAACAGGGAGGGAATTCTGAGAAGCTTCCACCCACTGCACGTTATTGCTGGATAAAAGGTGAGGCAGCAAAGGATCAACAAAGGGAGATTTCAGCAAGACAAAGTCCAGACAGAGAGGCTGCAAGTGTGGCTGGGGCTGCTAAACTGGGAAAACTGCAAGGTCAGGCTGTGGGAACATGGATTATACTGAGGTCTGGAACTGGCGTTGGGAAGAGAGGGAGAAGGAGAAGGAGAAGGAGAAGGAGAAGGAGAAGGAGAAGGAGAAGGAGAAGGAGAAGGAGAAGGAGGAGAAGGAGAAGGGCCCGAAGTAACTGCACAGGGAATTTCCTTACCATGAGCCAGGCTCATTCCCTGAGCTGACCAATATCTCCGAGCTCCCCTTCATGGCACAGCCCTGCCAGTAAAGAACAGAAGTTCCTGCTGCTCCCACTGGAATTCTGTAGCGTGCCTGGCATTCCATACGTTCTGCTGCCTGAGAATTCCTGCAGCCGTCCTCGGGAAGAGCACTTCACTGCCACAGGAGGAACAAGAGGAAAGCAGCTGCCACTCTCGGGTTCTGTGCCCTGTAAAAAGTAAAAGCAGATAAAGATCAAAGCTCCATAAAGCTGGAACCATCTCCAACCTCGGGACAGCACTTCTGTGGGAAAAGCGTAGATGGGCCATTAGGAAGGAGATCATCATGCACATGGGTAAGGGGGGGAATTAAATTCTGCTGCTTTCTGATTGAGGCCTGCTTCAATTTGCAGCCTTTATAATATCAGTTTAATGGGACTTTTTGTGCTTTAAAGAGGTTTTTATTAGCTGGGGGTTGTCCCTGCCTGGACTGAGGCACAGCACAATGAGTCTCCTGCCTCCTGAAGCCGTGTCGTTATCCCAGCGTCTGAAATTAAAAACCAGCACTCTGGGAAACCTCTCTACTCTGAGGAGAAGTGTGAGGAGCGTTTGGGTCTGTGGAAAGCCTGGAACAGCTCTGAGAGACACCAAACATCCTGTGGATCCCAATAAACAGCAAAACATTCCAGCAGCTCCTTCCAACACCGCCCTTGTAGGGAACTCTGTCACCCCAGTGGGTATTTGTGGGAGTAAGGAAGAAATCCCACTGATGACCTCAGTGTGATCACCTCTGGTTCGTCTGGGGATAAATCTCCTTTATCCTTCTGGGAGAATAAAGGAATCCAATGCTGCCTTAATCCCCAGCTCCTCAGAGTCTGCATTTCCAGAATCCATCTCCTGGCCCAGCATGGGAAGGGTTGTCCAGCGCTGGAACAGCTGCCCAGGGCAGTGGTGGAGTCACCAACCCTGGAAGTGCTCATAAAATACATGGATATGGCACTTGAGTGTTCATAAAATACCTGGGGAAATACATGGGTAAATATAGGGATAAATTCATGGGTAAATACGTGGATAAAAATATGGATAAATGTATATGGATAAACATATATGGATAATCCATGGATAAATATAGGGATAAATATGTAGGGATAAATATGTATGGATAAATACAGACCTTGCTTCCCTGAACACCAGGAGAGCCGGTGATTTACCCAGATCCCAGGGCCCTGCACGGCTGCGCTGACACGAGCACAGGCCGATCGCTCTGCCCAGCACCATCCCTCAATTTCCTCCCACGGCTCCCCAAGCGGCCCCAAACCACCCCAGCGTGTCTGTGCCGGGGCCAGGGCCTGCCCCGAGCCCGACCAGAGCCCTGCACCAGCTCCCACCCCCGGGTGAGCTGGGAATGCACTGAGAGCTCGGCTCCCCGGGCTCCCCAGCACCCAAACCGGTCCTCAGACACACAGAAATGCCCAACCTGCCCCTCTGGGCACAGCCAAACACCACAATTCCATCATCCCCAAGCAACTCTGGCACTTGCCTCTTCACCTCTGCCCATTTCCAGTAGCCGGGGCTAGGACCGGGCTGTCAGAAATAGCATTCCCTAGGCAGTTCATCCCAGCACAGAGGAGAAGAGGAGCCTGTCCCTGACCCACACCATGGGCAGGACAAGGGGGGCCCTAGCTGGCTTTGCCTACTCCAGCACCAAAGCTCTTGGTCCCAAAGATGGGGCGAGTTCAGTGGTTTTTCCTGTCCTGAAAGAGAGCAGAAAAGGGAAGTTAATCCCACTGTGGAATCCAAGACTCCTGCATTTCCTATTTCTGCTCTGATTGCTCACCGTGGAGTTTTAGCCATGGAAAAAAAAGGAGAATGACACCATATCAAATAAAAAGTGCCCTTTTCCAGCATTTTTATTCCAGGCATTAAAAGGATGCTCATTTCTCTTCTAGCATTGTTTCCCTCATTTTAGGAGAACCGTTTTCATCCCAGGCCCCACTCGTCAGTTGTTCGATCCTCTGGCCCTGGATTTGGACAAAAGAAGGGACGCACCTGGACTGCAGGAAATCACTGAGAGAAACCCTTCCAAAACGTGACAGAGAAAAACAACAGGAGATGCAGGAAGACACATCCCTCATTTGCACGTCTGGAACGCTTTTCTAAAGACTTCTCTGCATCTGGATGCTCTTTGCTCTTGGCTTTCTTCACAGGAATGCATTTGCTGCTAAACACATCTCAGACCCTTACCTGATCGGGATAAGGTGGGATGGAGATGAAGACTCCCACAGGGAATAGCCAGGGAGATGCAGGGCCTGGGAACATCAAGGACGGAGAAGAGAAGGAACAGGGATTGTTTTTCTTGTTTAGAGCCAGCAGTGCTGTGAGCTTGGAGAACACACGGCACCGCAGGGATCCAGGGCAGGAGCGGGATAACTGCGGGATAAGGGGAATCTGCTCCCACTCCAGGGCTGTGCCAGTGAAGGAGGGGAATTTTTTAGTGCCTTCATTACACACAAAAACCAAACCCAGCACCACCGAGCTGGACTTTCGTGAGCTGCAAAACAAAGCGGCCCCTGGCCTTTGGGGGAACACAACCTCACCGAGTCACGGAGCCAGGGCATGACACTTGGGAATGATCCTTGCTGCTGCCTGCAGGCAAATCGGATGAGGGAGCCACAGGAGCTGCGGGGTTTCCTGCTCTTCCTGCAACGCCATCGGTCCAGACCAGGAGACCTTTCCTGGAACAGATCTTCCCTGTAAAGGGAGCTACACCAAAGCTCAAGCCCTCATTTAGAGACCCTTGGAAAAGCAAAGGTGAGAGGGGATTACCTGGAGCCCCAGGGGACCGAGGCGAAGGCGATGAAGAAGCAGACAGCAAAGTGCTTCCACTGCTTCTCACTCCAGCAAAGGGAACATCCCTGGAATTTCATGGCCAGCGTCGCTCCCAAACCCCACAGGTGAACCCACACGTACTCCAGGACTGATCTCCTTCAAACTTCCAGCAGCACAGACTCACCGGGAGGAACTGCAATCCAAGGACACACATCAGCAACCGTCTTCCCGCTTGCCCCTCTCTCCACATTTTCCCTTTCCAGCGGGATGCAGGTGCCACCCCCCAGAGGCAGGAAAACTGCCTTGCAATCCGCTACAAAACCTGCCTGGAAAGCCCAGGATGCCCGGAGCCAGCAGCCGTTTCTCCTGGAGCTCCTGCTGACAGGCATTTGAAGCCTGCTGTGCCTCACAGCTGCTTTTCTGCCAAGGGCATTCCCATCTTTTCTTTTTTAGCCCAAAGAAAGGTTTGCAAAGCTGAGTTTTGTGAGAAGCGCTTCACATTTGGATCATTCTTAACTTGGAGTTTCCCTTGGCACCAAAATCAGGGGCTCACCTTTTGCTTGGAGCTTGGCTGAAGTCCTCAGCAATGCCAGGGAATGTGGCCATTGGAGGCTTTGGGCAGATTTGGCTCATCTGCCTTTTTAGGCCTTGTTTCTTTCTCTCAGCCTTCCCACTGGATTGTGGCCTCCGAGGAATACGTAAAATCCCATTCCATTCCTATTCTTTCGGACAATTTTTTGTACCGTCCCTGTACAAAACGAGGCCCCCTGTTCGGATGCTTTTCCCCACCGTTCCCCGGCACTTTTATCTGCCGGTGCATTCCCTGCGTTGCTTGGGCTCTTCCCAGCTCTCTGAGCTCCTTCACAAGGCAGGAGATCGATTTGGCCCAGGAACTAAACCCTCCCGAGGAATTGTCTGATGCCATCTCCGCATTTGACAGCTGATCCTTGTGCTCAAAGGATCCCTCTTTCTTCCCTTCAGCCAATTCCAAGGCTCGCTGCCCCCAGCTGCGATCAGGCCCCAGCCTGATCCCTGCAGTCTTCCCTGCCGGGATCCTGCTCAGGAATCCCTGGGCTACAAATGTAAGAATTCATTCTTCCCACCCCTGCCCAGTTCCAAAGGATTTGGTGTCTGCCTTACCCGGCTGGAGCCTGCTTCCAACTCTGTTCTTGCTGCTTCTGCTGCTTTCCAGTTCCCAGGAATTCCACCGACGGAGCGACAGCGTTTTCCAGCTCCGCCAGGATTCCCTCTGCTGCGTTTGGGTGCTGGAAGGATATCAAAACCAGGCTCTCTGGGGCTTTACTATCAGGAAATTACATCCCCGGATTTGTTCATTTCCAAATATTATCTCTTCCCAACGAAGCACTGGGCATCCAAGGAATACAGAAAGTGATGGACTGACCACTGCTTACTCCTCTGGAATGTCAGAGCTTGGAAAAAAAGGGCACTTGAGGCTTCTCCTGGTGCTGCCCGTGAGGTGCATTTTACTTGAGAGCCCCTTCCCGTGTCTTTCCCTGTATCCACCAAAAAATCCACCCCTTCATTCCCCAGCTGCTTGCTTCCTCCCTCTTTTCCTGTATCCAACAGAATTTTAACAGGTCAATAGTCCCCTCTGCAAGAGCACCTTTCATTCCAAACCTAAGAACAAACGAATCACTTCCCTTCCACCGTCCTTATTAGGATTCCACTGAGAGCAGTGGATGGAAAATGATCCTCTCCTGGTCCCTGCTGGATTCCCGGAGCAGGGATCCTTTCCCTCTTTCCCCCCACCACGGTGCCCTCCTCCCCCTCCCGCCCCACCCCACACCCTTTTCAGGCTTTGTTCCACAGCTTTTGCCTCCAGGCCTCAGATCCTTTCGTTCTCCACGAGCTCCCAGCAGCTCCACAGCCTTTCCTCTCCCATCCCGACCATTTCTCCGGGAATGGAGCTCCGCATTTCAATTGCCTTCTCTTTTCTCTGACAATTCCCACCAATCCAGAAGACCTAAAGCTGACACAAGGAACACTCGGTGCCCACAAATCCAAACCCAGACCCGGCCATCCCCAAACCAGCAACTCCCGGACAGTTTGCGTTCATTCCAACCTAACACTGAGGACTCACCCAATCCTTCAAAATTCCCAAGAAATATCCTGTTGCCTTCACAGCTCCCAGGGGATTCTGCTTCGTGCTCACACGAAGGATTTGGGACTTCCCTGAAAAAACCCGTGCAGGGCACGCTGGAATCCCCGATCCCGTGAATCCGGGGAGCGTTAAAAGCTCGGTCCAGCCTGGGCCCCCGGAAATTTTTGCCAAACATCCCCCAAGTCCTCGGGATAACAGAACTCTCTGGTACTGCATTTTTGGCGTTGTAAAGCCTGGAATTCCTTTATTCCTAGTGCTGGGCTCTGCATATGGCCGAGAAAATCCCGGCCTCCACACAGACCCAGATTCCAAACTTTTGGATACATTTCAGCAAGCCGAGAAATTCACCTTCCCTGCTTCTTCTTAAGGGCATCCTTCTCTTCCCTTACCCGGCGTGCTCTCTCCCACTGGGGGTGGGTTTTCCCCTTCCCATGCTAATTAGTCCCTACTTCTAGGAGGTTTAGGTACCTTTCTTCCCTGGGACGGATTTCTTAACACAGCTACCGAGGCTTTGGGAGTCTCCTTTATCTTCTACTTTCTGGATCCATAAATGCCACAATCCAGACGCCCAACTTCAACAAGACATCCTTTCTACCTAAAAACACACACTCTCAACTCTTAGATCTTTTAAAGTTTTACCCCCGCAAAATTCCCCTATTTTTCCACCACTGAATTCCTCAGTCCTGCTTCCAAGGATTTCTTGAATACCACGGGGCTTTTCTCAAGATTTACCCCCACGACCTTCCCTACGTGCCCACTGCTCATCACCTCATTTTGCCCTCAATGTGGTCGTTCTCCACCCCAGAGAGTTTGTCAAGTGTTGCCTCCAAAATGTTCCCCATCTCTCCACTACTCAGTTCCCCATTTTGCCTCCAAAATATTCCTTCTGTCCCCTCCAGATTGCATCCACTTTTACCCCCAGCGTTTTACTTCCTCTACAATATTGATTCAACCTTTTCCACCCCAAAAATCTGCATTCTCTCCCTTAAACAGCACCTCAGCTTTTCCCTCAAAAATGCCCCAGAGGGAAACTCAGATTCAGACCCCAAACTCCCATTTTCCTACACAAACAGTTCTTGTGGCCCCTCTCAATTCCCCCAGGCTTTCAGCTCAAGGAAGAACTGGAAGCCTATTCCCTCATCTCCACCCTTGTTTTGCTTTCCTGGAAAACCTTGCGATCCCACACTTTCTCCAAGAGATCTGCTGGGACTACTGGAAGGTTTGCTCTCTCAGAGCGCCAGGGGGCTTTACAGCACTTGTTCCTCTGCATCTTTACCCTTTCATCAGCTTTCCCCTGGAACGGTGTTGTGGGAGAAGCTTGGAACTACCAGAAATGGATCACGTTCACATTTTTTCCCCACCAGTTTTTATCTGGTTTCAGATTCCTGGAATTACCCTCAAATGTGCCCTAGAACACTGCTGTGAAAGGATCAATGAGAAGAACAGCCGGAAAGCAGAAAACCACCTCCAGCAGCAGCCACAATGATCCCATTTCTCTTCTTACCTGGTCCTTCCAGAGCTCCCAACAGCCATTCCCATTCCAAAACAAGAGCTATGGAAGACATTCCTGCTGTCCGTGAGGGTGAGGCGGCAGTTCTGGATGTTCTTCGCTGTGCAATCAGACAACAAACAGAGTGTAAATGATCCTGGTGGTCCCTTCCAAGCCAAACCACCCCGTGATTCCATGCGTGGATCAGCACCTGTCCCAGCTCCATTCCAGAAACCTCCTCCCACTAACCCAGAACTTTCCTTTTTCTGCTCAACATCAGGGCTTTGCTGCCGAGTGCCCCGGGCAGGGGACGCCTCAGCCTTCCCTGGGACCGCAGCATTCCCTGGGCTGCCTCAGCATCCCCTGCGCTGCTGTTCCACGCCCATCCCGTGGTCCAGCGCCTGCGCGGGCTGCAGTGCCGGGCTCTCCCCACGAGGCGGCAGCACCGGGAGCGAGCAGCCCCGGCCGGTCCCGCTGTCTCGGGGCAGCTGCGCCTTTAACCCGCCCTGAGCCGGCGGGGCCGTGAACACAGCGGGCACAAACGCCACCGCTCCCCTTTATTTCACCCTCAGAGGCACAGGATCGCAGCATTTCCTGGGCTGCAAGGGACCCACAGGGAGCATCGAGTCCAAATCCTGGCCCTGCACCCCAAGAATCCCACCCTGTGCCCGAGAGCCTTGTCCAGACCCAAACTCTTCCCCCAAGATCCTGAAAACACAGCGGGGCTGGGAGAAGGATGACCACGGAGGATTTTTTTATACCGATCTCCTTGCACGATCGTTAAATAATATTATTAGACAGTCCATGAACGCATCCCTGTGCCGGGACAGCCACGCCTGTGCCGGAACACTCATCCCTGGGCCGGAATACCGATCCCCCGCGGCCCCCACCGTCCGCTCGGGGCTGTCCCCGTTCCCCGCTCACCTCCGAGCCCGGAGCACCCGCGCCGGTGCCCCCGGCCCGGCAGCGCTGCTCCCCGGGCTCCCCGCCATCGCCGCTCCTGGCGAAGAAGGGCGGAAGTCACCGGTACCGCACCGATGTGGCTATTCGACCTTCTCAAGATGGCGGCCGGAAGGACCCCCCCCCCCCCCCCCGGTCCGTCTATTCGACTGCCTGAATGCTCCCGCCTGCCCCAGGCGCCGCTGACCCCACAGTCGGTGTCCGCGTAGCGGGAAACGCCTCAGAAAATTGCGTGCAAGCGCTGGGCTGGCGTCGGCGTCGCGTTCAGGCAGCCGAGTAGACGCAGCTTGGGGCGGGGGGGGGGGGGGGGGGAAGCCTTCCCTGCCGCCATATTGAGAAGGTCAGAAAACAGTGCACACGGCCGCCATCTTGAGCGTGGCAGTGACGACACTTCCGCCCTTCGCCGCCATCTTGGGTGCTGGCAGAAGCCACTTCCGGTCGAGCCGCCATCTTTAGTGTGGTACACTTAGGGCCCCCGCCGCCCCTCACAAGGGCTTCTGTCTATTCGGCTGCCTGAATCCGGCCCGGACTCCGACGCCGGCCCCGCGCTTTCCGCGCGATTTTCCGCCGTGCTTCCCGGTGCGAGGACACGGCTGGCGGGGTCAGCCGCGCCGGAGGCGGGCGACGGCTCCGCGACCGGCGGCAGGCATCGGCAGCGACACCTCTCGCAGGGGGCCTACTGCGTCCGCCATCTTGAGTGTGGCGGAAGTGTAAACCACCCTCTGCAAGGTCCTGGCAGATAATAAAATAATAAAATAAAATAAATACTGTCATATTCTAATAAAAACGTCACTTAACGCCGTCCCGAGAGCGCGGAACTGCGCCTTCCTTTCCGAGCCGCCTCCTTGAGAGCGACACGCGGGCGGCTCGATTCCGACCGTGCCCGCCCGGTGCCTCCCGCCCGGGTCCCGCTGCGACCGCGCCTCTGCTGCCCGGCAAAACCGGCCCCGCCGGGCCGCCCCCCGCGCTGTCATTCCCCGCGGTCACCGCCCCGCACGGCGCCCGCTCCTTTCCATAGCTGTGGCCCCGCTCATGCACGGCCGTGTCCCTTGGCGCTGCGAACCGCCCTTCGCCCCTCCCCTCCGCTGACACACCCGGCCCCGCTCGCTCCCGCTCCTTGCCACGCTCGGCAGCCACCGAGGCCGCCGCCCTCTCGGCTCAGCCGGCACCGGGCGGCAGCAGCGCCGCCCAGCTCAGCCCGGGGGCAGGCACAGAGCACAGGGAAAAGCCGGCTCCGGGCGCTCTGCAGCTCCTGCAGCCCGAGCGTCTCGGCTCCTGCGGCCAGGCGCTTGCTGCTTTCCTTCCTACACAAAAACGCCGGCTCGTTGGTTTCAAAACTTGCTGATCTCTATTCCCAGCTTCTTATATTGTTGTATGCGACAGAGTAGACAGAGAGGGCTGGCTTATTTCAAAATGAATTTACATCTAAATCAGTAGCATTTGCCTATAGACGTAAAAGTGAAGAACTTAACACGTTTTAGTATTCTGCACACAGCCCTCGCTGGGAGGAATGGTAAAAAGTTAAAAACAAATGAAATTTTAAAAGTAGAAAGTTAGAAACAAAGTTACAACGGCAGAAATTTAGAAACAAACAAAGAGGTAAAATACAAGAAACAAACAAATTTCTAAAGGGAGAAAGTTGAAAACAAACAAAGTTAGAAACAAACAAACAAAAAAATTAGAAACAAACAAAATTAGAAAGGTAGAAATTTAGAAACAAAGTCAGAAAGGCAAGTGTTGAGCCTTTGACAGGGTACCCCTCCTTCTCGGACCAGGGTGAAAGAGCAGAGGAGGCTGCTGTTCTGCTAAGTTCTTTATTTCACGGTCTCACAGCTGTCTTGAAGGCAGAGTTCGAATGGGGTTACATGATAAAGCCAAGCAGCAGCAGCAGGCAAAAACAGCTTCTTCTATATGCTCCATACACTCTATTTTTTCTTATAGAAGTGTGGATTCCATTTGTTCATTGACCAGTAAGATTAACACACGATTCTAGTTTTCCTTAAACCCATCCCGGTCTAATTCTAACAGTCGTAAGCCTCACACAAGTGTCATCTGCCCTTGTTCCATAAGGAATCCCTCTACAGACAGGGAGTTGTCACCGGCCCCGTGCTCATGGGCTGCAGGGGACACCCGCACTGAGGAGGAAATGGAAATGGGAAAGAGGGAACTGCAACCTGATGGGACGCACCTCTGGCACCACATTTCCTCTTCTTCCTGCTGTCCTGGAAAACCCCAAGTAAATCCGGTCCCTCAGACCTTGCATCCCTGAACACCAGGAGAGCCGGTGTTTTACCCAGATCCCAGTGCCCTGCACGGCTGCGCTGACACGAGCACAGGCCGATCGCTCCGCCCAGCACCATCCCTCATTTTCCTCCCACGGCTCCCCAAGCGTCCCCAAACCACCCCAGCGTGTCTGTGCCGGGGCCAGGGCCTGCCCCGAGCCCGACCAGAGGCTGTCACCCAGCCCTGCACCAGCTCCCACCCCCGGGTGAGCTGGGAATGCACTGAGAGCTCGGCTCCCCGGGCTCCCCAGCACCCAAACCGGTCCTCAGACACACAGAAATGCCCAACCTGCCCCTCTGGGCACAGCCAAACACCACAATTCCATCATCCCCAAGCAACTCTGGCACTTGCCTCTTCACCTCTGCCCATTTCCAGTAGCCGGGGCTAGGACCGGGCTGTCAGTAATAGCATTCCCTAGGCAGTTCATCCCAGCACAGAGGAGAAGAGGAGCCTGTCCCTGACCCACACCATGGGCAGGACAAGGGGGGCCCTAGCTGGCTTTGCCTACTCCAGCACCACAGCTCTTGGTCCCAAAGATGGGGCGAGTTCAGTGGTTTTTCCTGTCCTGAAAGAGAGCAGAAAAGGGAAGTTAATCCCACTGTGGAATCCAAGACTCCTGCATTTCCTATTTCTGCTCTGATTGCTCACCGTGGAGTTTTAGCCATGGAAAAAAAAGGAGAATGACACCATATCAAATAAAAAGTTGATTAATCCACGTAGGGGCTGTGGAGAGGATACAAAGGAGCTTTTCCATGATTTTGGGGCTTGAAGAGGGACTGAATTTCCCTCAAAGCTGGGAAGGGCCTGAGGATAATAAAGCAAAGGAGCAGCTTCATCTCTCCCTGGCAGAGAGCTCGGGGCTCCATTATGGATACAAATCAATCCCAGCAGGATTTCAAAGGGTTTCTTTAGGATGTCAGGTCCCTCTTTGTCAGATCCCTGCTGGGATTCAGGGCCTGCCTGGTCACGGGGTGCTTTGATAAGGGCTGGATTTAAATCCCAGATCTGAGAACAGACATGAAAGGTCCCTGGGTTTTCTAGGGGGTTGAAAAACTCAAGCTGGATTCGCTGCAGAGCTGAAAAATCAGGGTAAGAGAGAGCAAGGAGTGGCCAGCAGGCCCAGGCTCCTGATCACGCCCCTGGGATCCATGGGATCCATAGGATCCACGGCCTCTGGCACGCTGCTCCAGCACCCTGCAGGGTGACTGACAGCCGGGCAGGGGAAGGAGCCACCAGCAGCTCTGCCATGTGCACCATCATTCACCTTGCACGTGGCCTAAACAGCCACCAAGCACTGATGGACTGACTGAGCCGAAAATATCGGAGAGATCTCAGTTTGCACTCCAAATTCCCTGCAGCCTGTTCCCTTCCTGATCCATCCCTTCAAGCAGCAAGAGTGGAATTCCTTCCATCGTTGCTCTTTCCCTCCTGTTTTCCACTCAACAAGAAAAAGAGCAGCCACGTGAACAGGAGTAAAAGCCCCAAACCCACAAAAAAGCACATTCTCAGCATCACTAATCCCTGCCAAACTGCCAGGAACCTTCCAAAACTACATCCAAGCTTGGAAACAGGGATCCAGTTGTTTGTTTAAGCAGCTATTGATCCAGTCTCTTCCAGCTAATTAAACTATTCACTATTTAAACTCATTAAACTGCTCATCCTGCTCCTGGCAGCCAGAGGCAAAGAAGAAATCGTGTCTAGATTAAATGGTGTTGGTGAATGTGCCCATCCCAGTCCTTGGAGAGGTTGGAATTGCATCCCTGTTCCTCTGCTCGCTTTTCCTTCCTTTTTCCTGCAGTGATTCCCACCCGGATTCCTCAGCTCCAGCTCTCTGAGCAGCCTCAGGGGGAGCATTTCATCCCCTTGGAGCCAACTCCATTTGTTGCATCCTTCATGCCTCAACCACCCCTAAAAGCAGGCAAGTGCTGATGGGCAGTGCAGCTGCTTCCACTTGGGAATGTTTCCAGTGGAACAGGGAGGGAATTCTGAGAAGCTTCCACCCACTGCACGTTATTGCTGGATAAAAGGTGAGGCAGCAAAGGATCAACAAAGGGAGATTTCAGCAAGACAAAGTCCAGACAGAGAGGCTGCAAGTGTGGCTGGGGCTGCTAAACTGGGAAAACTGCAAGGTCAGGCTGTGGGAACATGGATTATACTGAGGTCTGGAACTGGTGTCGGGAAGAGAGGGAGAAGGAGAAGGAGAAGGAGAAGGAGAAGGAGAAGGAGAAGGAGAAGGAGAAGGAGAAGGAGAAGGAGAAGGAGAAGGAGAAGGAGAAGGAGAAGGAGAAGGAGAAGGAGAAGGAGAAGGAGAAGGAGAAGGAGAAGGGCCCGAAGTAACTGCACAGTGAATTTCCTTACCATGAGCCAGGCTCATTCCCTGAGCTGACCAATATCTCCGAGCTCCCCTTCATGGCACAGCCCTGCCAGTAAAGAACAGAAGTTCCTGCTGCTCCCACTGGAATTCTGTAGCGTGCCTGGCATTCCATACGTTCTGCTGCCTGAGAATTCCTGCAGCCGTCCTCGGGAAGAGCACTTCACTGCCACAGGAGGAACAAGAGGAAAGCAGCTGCCACTCTCGGGTTCTGTGCCCTGTAAAAAGTAAAAGCAGATAAAGATCAAAGCTCCATAAAGCTGGAACCATCTCCAACCTCGGGACAGCACTTCTGTGGGAAAAGCGTAGATGGGCAATTAGGAAGGAGATCATCATGCAAATGGGCAAGGGGGGGGAATTAAATTCTGCTGCTTTCTGATTGAGGCCTGCTTCAATTTGCAGCCTTTATAATATCAGTTTAATGGGACTTTTTGTGCTTTAAAGAGGTTTTTATTAGCTGGGGGTTGTCCCTGCCTGGACTGAGGCACAGCACAATGAGTCTCCTGCCTCCTGAAGCCGTGTCGTTATCCCAGCATCTGAAATTAAAAACCAGCACTCTGGGAAACCTCTCTACTCTGAGGAGAAGTGTGAGGAGCGTTTGGGTCTGTGGAAAGCCTGGAACAGCTCTGAGAGACACCAAACATCCTGTGGATCCCAATAAACAGCAAAACATTCCAGCAGCTCCTTCCAACACCGCCCTTGTAGGGAACTCTGTCACCCCAGTGGGTATTTGTGGGAGTAAGGAAGAAATCCCACTGATGACCTCAGTGTGATCACCTCTGGTTCGTCTGGGGATAAATCTCCTTTATCCTTCTGGGAGAATAAAGGAATCCAATGCTGCCTTAATCCCCAGCTCCTCAGAGTCTGCATTTCCAGAATCCATCTCCTGGCCCAGCATGGGAAGGGTTGTCCAGCGCTGGAACAGCTGCCCAGGGCAGTGGTGGAGTCACCAACCCTGGAAGTGCTCATAAAATACATGGATATGGCACTTGAGTGTTCATAAAATACCTGGGGAAATACATGCGTAAATATAGGGATAAATTCATGGGTAAATACGTGGATAAAAATATGGATAAATGTATATGGATAAACATATATGGATAATCCATGGATAAATATAGGGATAAATATGTAGGGATAAATATGTATGGATAAATACAGACCTTGCTTCCCTGAACACCAGGAGAGCCGGTGTTTTACCCAGATCCCAGTGCCCTGCACGGCTGCGCTGACACGAGCGCAGGCCGATCGCTCCGCCCAGCACCATCCCTCATTTTCTTCCCATTGCTCCCCAAGCATCCCCAAACCACCCCAGCGTGTCTGTGCCGGGGCCAGGGCCTGCCCCGAGCCCGACCAGAGCCCTGCACCAGCTCCCACCCCCGGGTGAGCTGGGAATGCACTGAGAGCTCGGCTCTCCGGGCTCCCCAGCACCCAAACCGGTCCTCAGACACACAGAAATGCCCAACCTGCCCCTCTGGGCACAGCCAAACACCACAATTCCATCATCCCCAAGCAACTCTGGCACTTGCCTCTTCACCTCTGCCCATTTCCAGTAGCCGGGGCTAGGACCGGGCTGTCAGTAATAGCATTCCCTAGGCAGTTCATCCCAGCACAGAGGAGAAGAGGAGCCTGTCCCTGACCCACACCATGGGCAGGACAAGGGGGGCCCTAGCTGGCTTTGCCTACTCCAGCACCACAGCTCTTGGTCCCAAAGATGGGGCGAGTTCAGTGGTTTTTCCTGTCCTGAAAGAGAGCAGAAAAGGGAAGTTAATCCCACTGTGGAATCCAAGACTCCTGCATTTCCTATTTCTGCTCTGATTGCTCACCGTGGAGTTTTAGCTATGGAAAAAAAAAGGAGAATGACACCATATCAAATAAAAAGTGCCCTTTTCCAGCATTTTTATTCCAGGCATTAAAAGGATGCTCATTTCTCTTCTAGCATTGTTTCCCTCATTTTAGGAGAACCGTTTTCATCCCAGGCCCCACTCGTCAGTTGTTCGATCCTCTGGCACTGGATTTGGACAAAAGAAGGGACGCACCTGGACTGCAGGAAATCACTGAGAGAAACCCTTCCAAAACGTGACAGAGAAAAACAACAGGAGATGCAGGAAGACACATCCCTCATTTGCACGTCTGGAACGCTTTTCTAAAGACTTCTCTGCATCTGGATGCTCTTTGCTCTTGGCTTTCTTCACAGGAATGCATTTGCTGCTAAACACGTCTCAGACCCTTACCTGATCGGGATAAGGTGGGATGGAGATGAAGACTCCCACAGGGAATAGCCAGGGAGATGCAGGGCCTGGGAACATCAAGGACGGAGAAGAGAAGGAACAGGGATTGTTTTTCTTGTTTAGAGCCAGCAGTGCTGTGAGCTTGGAGAACACACGGCACCGCAGGGATCCAGGGCAGGAGCGGGATAACTGCGGGATAAGGGGAATCTGCTCCCACTCCAGGGCTGTGCCAGTGAAGGAGGGGAATTTTTTAGTGCCTTCATTACACACAAAAACCAAACCCAGCACCACCGAGCTGGACTTTCGTGAGCTGCAAAACAAAGCGGCCCCTGGCCTTTGGGGGAACACAACCTCACCGAGTCACGGAGCCAGGGCATGACACTTGGGAATGATCCTTGCTGCTGCCTGCAGGCAAATCGGATGAGGGAGCCACAGGAGCTGCGGGGTTTCCTGCTCTTCCTGCAACGCCATCGGTCCAGACCAGGAGACCTTTCCTGGAACAGATCTTCCCTGTAAAGGGAGCTACACCAAAGCTCAAGCCCTCATTTAGAGACCCTTGGAAAAGCAAAGGTGAGAGGGGATTACCTGGAGCCCCAGGGGACCGAGGCGAAGGCGATGAAGAAGCAGACAGCAAAGTGCTTCCACTGCTTCTCACTCCAGCAAAGGGAACATCCCTGGAATTTCATGGCCAGCGTCGCTCCCAAACCCCACAGGTGAACCCACACGTACTCCAGGACTGATCTCCTTCAAACTTCCAGCAGCACAGACTCACCGGGAGGAACTGCAATCCAAGGACACACATCAGCAACCGTCTTCCCGCTTGCCCCTCTCTCCACATTTTCCCTTTCCAGCGGGATGCAGGTGCCACCCCCCAGAGGCAGGAAAACTGCCTTGCAATCCGCTACAAAACCTGCCTGGAAAGCCCAGGATGCCCGGAGCCAGCAGCCGTTTCTCCTGGAGCTCCTGCTGACAGGCATTTGAAGCCTGCTGTGCCTCACAGCTGCTTTTCTGCCAAGGGCATTCCCATCTTTTCTTTTTTAGCCCAAAGAAAGGTTTGCAAAGCTGAGTTTTGTGAGAAGCGCTTCACATTTGGATCATTCTTAACTTGGAGTTTCCCTTGGCACCAAAATCAGGGGCTCACCTTTTGCTTGGAGCTTGGCTGAAGTCCTCAGCAATGCCAGGGAATGTGGCCATTGGAGGCTTTGGGCAGATTTGGCTCATCTGCCTTTTTAGGCCTTGTTTCTTTCTCTCAGCCTTCCCACTGGATTGTGGCCTCCGAGGAATACGTAAAATCCCATTCCATTCCTATTCTTTCGGACAATTTTTTGTACCGTCCCTGTACAAAACGAGGCCCCCTGTTCGGATGCTTTTCCCCACCGTTCCCCGGCACTTTTATCTGCCGGTGCATTCCCTGCGTTGCTTGGGCTCTTCCCAGCTCTCTGAGCTCCTTCACAAGGCAGGAGATCGATTTGGCCCAGGAACTAAACCCTCCCGAGGAATTGTCTGATGCCATCTCCGCATTTGACAGCTGATCCTTGTGCTCAAAGGATCCCTCTTTCTTCCCTTCAGCCAATTCCAAGGCTCGCTGCCCCCAGCTGCGATCAGGCCCCAGCCTGATCCCTGCAGTCTTCCCTGCCGGGATCCTGCTCA
Organism: Coloeus monedula; assembly: GCF_965178545.1. Lineage (NCBI taxonomy): Eukaryota > Metazoa > Chordata > Aves > Passeriformes > Corvidae > Coloeus > Coloeus monedula. The sequence goes on along the minus strand of NW_028120774.1, from coordinate 81,759 downwards.
GGAATCCCTGGGCTACAAATGTAAGAATTCATTCTTCCCACCCCTGCCCAGTTCCAAAGGATTTGGTGTCTGCCTTACCCGGCTGGAGCCTGCTTCCAACTCTGTTCTTGCTGCTTCTGCTGCTTTCCAGTTCCCAGGAATTCCACCGACGGAGCGACAGCGTTTTCCAGCTCCGCCAGGATTCCCTCTGCTGCGTTTGGGTGCTGGAAGGATATCAAAACCAGGCTCTCTGGGGCTTTACTATCAGGAAATTACATCCCCGGATTTGTTCATTTCCAAATATTATCTCTTCCCAACGAAGCACTGGGCATCCAAGGAATACAGAAAGTGATGGACTGACCACTGCTTACTCCTCTGGAATGTCAGAGCTTGGAAAAAAAGGGCACTTGAGGCTTCTCCTGGTGCTGCCCGTGAGGTGCATTTTACTTGAGAGCCCCTTCCCGTGTCTTTCCCTGTATCCACCAAAAAATCCACCCCTTCATTCCCCAGCTGCTTGCTTCCTCCCTCTTTTCCTGTATCCAACAGAATTTTAACAGGTCAATAGTCCCCTCTGCAAGAGCACCTTTCATTCCAAACCTAAGAACAAACGAATCACTTCCCTTCCACCGTCCTTATTAGGATTCCACTGAGAGCAGTGGATGGAAAATGATCCTCTCCTGGTCCCTGCTGGATTCCCGGAGCAGGGATCCTTTCCCTCTTTCCCCCCACCACGGTGCCCTCCTCCCCCTCCCGCCCCACCCCACACCCTTTTCAGGCTTTGTTCCACAGCTTTTGCCTCCAGGCCTCAGATCCTTTCGTTCTCCACGAGCTCCCAGCAGCTCCACAGCCTTTCCTCTCCCATCCCGACCATTTCTCCGGGAATGGAGCTCCGCATTTCAATTGCCTTCTCTTTTCTCTGACAATTCCCACCAATCCAGAAGACCTAAAGCTGACACAAGGAACACTCGGTGCCCACAAATCCAAACCCAGACCCGGCCATCCCCAAACCAGCAACTCCCGGACAGTTTGCGTTCATTCCAACCTAACACTGAGGACTCACCCAATCCTTCAAAATTCCCAAGAAATATCCTGTTGCCTTCACAGCTCCCAGGGGATTCTGCTTCGTGCTCACACGAAGGATTTGGGACTTCCCTGAAAAAACCCGTGCAGGGCACGCTGGAATCCCCGATCCCGTGAATCCGGGGAGCGTTAAAAGCTCGGTCCAGCCTGGGCCCCCGGAAATTTTTGCCAAACATCCCCCAAGTCCTCGGGATAACAGAACTCTCTGGTACTGCATTTTTGGCGTTGTAAAGCCTGGAATTCCTTTATTCCTAGTGCTGGGCTCTGCATATGGCCGAGAAAATCCCGGCCTCCACACAGACCCAGATTCCAAACTTTTGGATACATTTCAGCAAGCCGAGAAATTCACCTTCCCTGCTTCTTCTTAAGGGCATCCTTCTCTTCCCTTACCCGGCGTGCTCTCTCCCACTGGGGGTGGGTTTTCCCCTTCCCATGCTAATTAGTCCCTACTTCTAGGAGGTTTAGGTACCTTTCTTCCCTGGGACGGATTTCTTAACACAGCTACCGAGGCTTTGGGAGTCTCCTTTATCTTCTACTTTCTGGATCCATAAATGCCACAATCCAGACGCCCAACTTCAACAAGACATCCTTTCTACCTAAAAACACACACTCTCAACTCTTAGATCTTTTAAAGTTTTACCCCCGCAAAATTCCCCTATTTTTCCACCACTGAATTCCTCAGTCCTGCTTCCAAGGATTTCTTGAATACCACGGGGCTTTTCTCAAGATTTACCCCCACGACCTTCCCTACGTGCCCACTGCTCATCACCTCATTTTGCCCTCAATGTGGTCGTTCTCCACCCCAGAGAGTTTGTCAAGTGTTGCCTCCAAAATGTTCCCCATCTCTCCACTACTCAGTTCCCCATTTTGCCTCCAAAATATTCCTTCTGTCCCCTCCAGATTGCATCCACTTTTACCCCCAGCGTTTTACTTCCTCTACAATATTGATTCAACCTTTTCCACCCCAAAAATCTGCATTCTCTCCCTTAAACAGCACCTCAGCTTTTCCCTCAAAAATGCCCCAGAGGGAAACTCAGATTCAGACCCCAAACTCCCATTTTCCTACACAAACAGTTCTTGTGGCCCCTCTCAATTCCCCCAGGCTTTCAGCTCAAGGAAGAACTGGAAGCCTATTCCCTCATCTCCACCCTTGTTTTGCTTTCCTGGAAAACCTTGCGATCCCACACTTTCTCCAAGAGATCTGCTGGGACTACTGGAAGGTTTGCTCTCTCAGAGCGCCAGGGGGCTTTACAGCACTTGTTCCTCTGCATCTTTACCCTTTCATCAGCTTTCCCCTGGAACGGTGTTGTGGGAGAAGCTTGGAACTACCAGAAATGGATCACGTTCACATTTTTTCCCCACCAGTTTTTATCTGGTTTCAGATTCCTGGAATTACCCTCAAATGTGCCCTAGAACACTGCTGTGAAAGGATCAATGAGAAGAACAGCCGGAAAGCAGAAAACCACCTCCAGCAGCAGCCACAATGATCCCATTTCTCTTCTTACCTGGTCCTTCCAGAGCTCCCAACAGCCATTCCCATTCCAAAACAAGAGCTATGGAAGACATTCCTGCTGTCCGTGAGGGTGAGGCGGCAGTTCTGGATGTTCTTCGCTGTGCAATCAGACAACAAACAGAGTGTAAATGATCCTGGTGGTCCCTTCCAAGCCAAACCACCCCGTGATTCCATGCGTGGATCAGCACCTGTCCCAGCTCCATTCCAGAAACCTCCTCCCACTAACCCAGAACTTTCCTTTTTCTGCTCAACATCAGGGCTTTGCTGCCGAGTGCCCCGGGCAGGGGACGCCTCAGCCTTCCCTGGGACCGCAGCATTCCCTGGGCTGCCTCAGCATCCCCTGCGCTGCTGTTCCACGCCCATCCCGTGGTCCAGCGCCTGCGCGGGCTGCAGTGCCGGGCTCTCCCCACGAGGCGGCAGCACCGGGAGCGAGCAGCCCCGGCCGGTCCCGCTGTCTCGGGGCAGCTGCGCCTTTAACCCGCCCTGAGCCGGCGGGGCCGTGAACACAGCGGGCACAAACGCCACCGCTCCCCTTTATTTCACCCTCAGAGGCACAGGATCGCAGCATTTCCTGGGCTGCAAGGGACCCACAGGGAGCATCGAGTCCAAATCCTGGCCCTGCACCCCAAGAATCCCACCCTGTGCCCGAGAGCCTTGTCCAGACCCAAACTCTTCCCCCAAGATCCTGAAAACACAGCGGGGCTGGGAGAAGGATGACCACGGAGGATTTTTTTATACCGATCTCCTTGCACGATCGTTAAATAATATTATTAGACAGTCCATGAACGCATCCCTGTGCCGGGACAGCCACGCCTGTGCCGGAACACTCATCCCTGGGCCGGAATACCGATCCCCCGCGGCCCCCACCGTCCGCTCGGGGCTGTCCCCGTTCCCCGCTCACCTCCGAGCCCGGAGCACCCGCGCCGGTGCCCCCGGCCCGGCAGCGCTGCTCCCCGGGCTCCCCGCCATCGCCGCTCCTGGCGAAGAAGGGCGGAAGTCACCGGTACCGCACCGATGTGGCTATTCGACCTTCTCAAGATGGCGGCCGGAAGGACCCCCCCCCCCCCCCGGTCCGTCTATTCGACTGCCTGAATGCTCCCGCCTGCCCCAGGCGCCGCTGACCCCACAGTCGGTGTCCGCGTAGCGGGAAACGCCTCAGAAAATTGCGCGCAAGCGCTGGGCTGGCGTCGGCGTCGGCGTCGCGTTCAGGCAGCCGAATAGACGCAGCTTGGGGGGGGGGGGGGGGGGGGGGGGGCCTTCCCTGCCGCCATATTGAGAAGGTCAGAAAACAGTGCACACGACCGCCATCTTTAGTGCGGCAGTGACGACACTTCCGCCCCTTCGCCGCCATCTTGGGTGCTGGCAGAAGCCACTTCCGGTCGAGCCGCCATCTTTAGTGTGGTACACTTAGGGCCCCCGCCGCCCCTCACAAGGGCTTCTGTCTAGTCGGCTGCCTGAATCCGGCCCGGACTCCGACGCCGGCCCCGCGCTTTCCGCGCGATTTTCCGCCGTGCTTCCCGGTGCGAGGACACGGCTGGCGGGGTCAGCCGCGCCGGAGGCGGGCGACGGCTCCGCGACCGGCGGCAGGCATCGGCAGGGACACCTCTCGCAGGGGGCCTACTGCGTCCGCCATCTTGAGTGTGGCGGAAGTGTAAACCACCCTCTGCAAGGTCCTGGCAGATAATAAAATAATAAAATAAAATAAAGACTGTCATATTCTAATAAAAACGTCACTTAACGCCGTCCCGAGAGCGCGGAACTGCGCCTTCCTTTCCGAGCCGCCTCCTTGAGAGCGACACGCGGGCGGCTCGATTCCGACCGTGCCCGCCCGGTGCCTCCCGCCCGGGTCGCGCTGCGACCGCGCCTCTGCTGCCCGGCAAAACCGGCCCCGCCGGGCCGCCCCCCGCGCTGTCATTCCCCGCGGTCACCGCCCCGCACGGCGCCCGCCCCTTTCCATAGCTGTGGCCCCGCTCATGCACGGCCGTGTCCCTTGGCGCTGCGAACCGCCCTTCGCCCCTCCCCTCCGCTGACACACCCGGCCCCGCTCGCTCCCGCTCCTTGCCACGCTCGGCAGCCACCGAGGCCGCCGCCCTCTCGGCTCAGCCGGCACCGGGCGGCAGCAGCGCCGGGGCGCCGTGTCGGGGGCGGCAGTGCCGCGCTCTCGCCACCAGGCGGCAGCAGCGCCGCCCAGCTCAGCCCGGGGGCAGGCACAGAGCACAGGGAAAAGCCGGCTCCGGGCGCTCTGCAGCTCCTGCAGCCCGAGCGTCTCGGCTCCTGCGGCCAGGCGCTTGCTGCTTTCCTTCCTACAGAAAAACGCCGGCTCGTTATTCTCAAAACCTGCGGATCTCTATTCCCAGCTTCTTATATTGCTGTATGCGACAGAGTAGAGAGAGAGGGCTGGCTTATTTCAAAATGAATTTACATCTAAATCAGTAGCATTTGCCTATAGACGTAAAAGTGAAGAACTTAACAGGTTTTAGTATTCTGCACACAGCCCTCGCTGGGAGGAATGGTAAAAAGTTAAAAACAAATGAAATTTTAAAAGTAGAAAGTTAGAAACAAAGTTACAACGGCAGAAATTTAGAAACAAACAAAGAGGTAAAATACAAGAAACAAACAAATTTCTAAAGGGAGAAAGTTGAAAACAAACAAAGTTAGAAACAAACAAACAAAAAAATTAGAAACAAACAAAATTAGAAAGGTAGAAATTTAGAAACAAAGTCAGAAAGGCAAGTGTTGAGCCTTTGACAGGGTACCCCTCCTTCTCGGACCAGGGTGAAAGAGCAGAGGATGCTGCTGTTCTGCTAAGTTCTTTATTTCACGGTCTCACAGCTGTCTTGAAGGCAGAGTTCGAATGGGGTTACATGATAAAGCCAAGCAGCAGCAGCAGGCAAAAACAGCTTCTTCTATATGCTCCATACACTCTATTTTTTCTTATAGAAGTGTGGATTCCATTTGTTCATTGACCAGTAAGATTAACACACGATTCTAGTTTTCCTTAAACCCATCCCGGTCTAATTCTAACAGTCGTAAGCCTCACACAAGTGTCATCTGCCCTTGTTCCATAAGGAATCCCTCTACAGACAGGGAGTTGTCACCGGCCCCGTGCTCATGGGCTGCAGGGGACACCCGCACTGAGGAGGAAATGGAAATGGGAAAGAGGGAACTGCAACCTGATGGGACGCACCTCTGGCACCACATTTCCTCTTCTTCCTGCTGTCCTGGAAAACCCCAAGTAAATCCGGTCCCTCAGACCTTGCATCCCTGAACACCAGGAGAGCCGGTGTTTTACCCAGATCCCAGTGCCCTGCACGGCTGCGCTGACACGAGCACAGGCCGATCGCTCCGCCCAGCACCATCCCTCATTTTCTTCCCATTGCTCCCCAAGCGTCCCCAAACCACCCCAGCGTGTCTGTGCCGGGGCCAGGGCCTGCCCCGAGCCCAACCAGAGGCTGTCACCCAGCCCTGCACCAGCTCCCACCCCCGGGTGAGCTGGGAATGCACTGAGAGCTCGGCTCCCCGGGCTCCCCAGCACCCAAACCGGTCCTCAGACACACAGAAATGCCCAACCTGCCCCTCTGGGCACAGCCAAACACCACAATTCCATCATCCCCAAGCAACTCTGGCACTTGCCTCTTCACCTCCGCCCATTTCCAGTAGCCGGGGCTAGGACCGGGCTGTCAGAAATAGCATTCCCTAGGCAGTTCATCCCAGCACAGAGGAGAAGAGGAGCCTGTCCCTGACCCACACCATGGGCAGGACAAGGGGGGCCCTAGCTGGCTTTGCCTACTCCAACACCACAGCTCTTGGTCCCAAAGATGGGGCGAGTTCAGTGGTTTTTCCTGTCCTGAAAGAGAGCAGAAAAGGGAAGTTAATCCCACTGTGGAATCCAAGACTCCTGCATTTCCTATTTCTGCTCTGATTGCTCACCGTGGAGTTTTAGCCATGGAAAAAAAAGGAGAATGACACCATATCAAATAAAAAGTTGATTAATCCACGTAGGGGCTGTGGAGAGGATACAAAGGAGCTTTTCCATGATTTTGGGGCTTGAAGAGGGACTGAATTTCCCTCAAAGCTGGGAAGGGCCTGAGGATAATAAAGCAAAGGAGCAGCTTCATCTCTCCCTGGCAGAGAGCTCGGGGCTCCATTATGGATACAAATCAATCCCAGCAGGATTTCAAAGGGTTTCTTTAGGATGTCAGGTCCCTCTTTATCAGATCCCTGCTGGGATTCAGGGCCTGCCTGGTCACGGGGTGCTTTGATAAGGGCTGGATTTAAATCCCAGATCTGAGAACAGACATGAAAGGTCCCTGGGTTTCTAGGGGGTTGAAAAACTCAAGCTGGATTCGCTGCAGAGCTGAAAAATCAGGGTAAGAGAGAGCAAGGAGTGGCCAGCAGGCCCAGGCTCCTGATCACGCCCCTGGGATCCATGGGATCCATAGGATCCACGGCCTCTGGCACGCTGCTCCAGCACCCTGCAGGGTGACTGACAGCCGGGCAGGGGAAGGAGCCACCAGCAGCTCTGCCATGTGCACCATCATTCACCTTGCACGTGGCCTAAACAGCCACCAAGCACTGATGGACTGACTGAGCCGAAAATATCGGAGAGATCTCAGTTTGCACTCCAAATTCCCTGCAGCCTGTTCCCTTCCTGATCCATCCCTTCAAGCAGCAAGAGTGGAATTCCTTCCATCGTTGCTCTTTCCCTCCTGTTTTCCACTCAACAAGAAAAAGAGCAGCCACGTGAACAGGAGTAAAAGCCCCAAACCCACAAAAAAGCACATTCTCAGCATCACTAATCCCTGCCAAACTGCCAGGAACCTTCCAAAACTACATCCAAGCTTGGAAACAGGGATCCAGTTGTTTGTTTAAGCAGCTATTGATCCAGTCTCTTCCAGCTAATTAAACTATTCACTATTTAAACTCATTAAACTGCTCATCCTGCTCCTGGCAGCCAGAGGCAAAGAAGAAATCGTGTCTAGATTAAATGGTGTTGGTGAATGTGCCCATCCCAGTCCTTGGAGAGGTTGGAATTGCATCCCTGTTCCTCTGCTCTCTTTTCCTTCCTTTTTCTTGGAGTGATTCCCACCCGGATTCCTCAGCTCCAGCTCTCTGAGCAGCCTCAGGGGGAGCATTTCATCCCCTTGGAGCCAACTCCATTTGTTGCATCCTTCATGCCTCAACCACCCCTAAAAGCAGGCAAGTGCTGATGGGCAGTGCAGCTGCTTCCACTTGGGAATGTTTCCAGTGGAACAGGGAGGGAATTCTGAGAAGCTTCCACCCACTGCACGTTATTGCTGGATAAAAGGTGAGGCAGCAAAGGATCAACAAAGGGAGATTTCAGCAAGACAAAGTCCAGACAGAGAGGCTGCAAGTGTGGCTGGGGCTGCTAAACTGGGAAAACTGCAAGGTCAGGCTGTGGGAACATGGATTATACTGAGGTCTGGAACTGGTGTTGGGAAGAGAAGGAGAAGGAGAAGGAGAAGGAGAAGGAGAAGGAGAAGGAGAAGGAGAAGGAGAAGGAGAAGGAGAAGGAGAAGGAGAAGGAGAAGGAGAAGGAGAAGGAGAAGGAGAAGGAGGAGGAGGAGGAGGAGGAGGAGGAGAAGGAGGAGGAGGAGGAGAAGGAGGAGAAGGAGGAGAAGGAGGAGAAGGAGAAGGGCCCGAAGTAACTGCACAGTGAATTTCCTTACCATGAGCCAGGCTCATTCCCTGAGCTGACCAATATCTCCGAGCTCCCCTTCATGGCACAGCCCTGCCAGTAAAGAACAGAAGTTCCTGCTGCTCCCACTGGAATTCTGTAGCGTGCCTGGCATTCCATACGTTCTGCTGCCTGAGAATTCCTGCAGCCGTCCTCGGGAAGAGCACTTCACTGCCACAGGAGGAACAAGAGGAAAGCAGCTGCCACTCTCGGGTTCTGTGCCCTGTAAAAAGTAAAAGCAGATAAAGATCAAAGCTCCATAAAGCTGGAACCATCTCCAACCTCGGGACAGCACTTCTGTGGGAAAAGCGTAGATGGGCAATTAGGAAGGAGATCATCATGCAAACGGGCAAGGGGGGGGAATTAAATTCTGCTGCTTTCTGATTGAGGCCTGCTTCAATTTGCAGCCTTTATAATATCAGTTTAATGGGACTTTTTGTGCTTTAAAGAGGTTTTTATTAGCTGGGGGTTGTCCCTGCCTGGACTGAGGCACAGCACAATGAGTCTCCTGCCTCCTGAAGCCGTGTCGTTATCCCAGCATCTGAAATTAAAAACCAGCACTCTGGGAAACCTCTCTACTCTGAGGAGAAGTGTGAGGAGCGTTTGGGTCTGTGGAAAGCCTGGAACAGCTCTGAGAGACACCAAACATCCTGTGGATCCCAATAAACAGCAAAACATTCCAGCAGCTCCTTCCAACACCGCCCTTGTAGGGAACTCTGTCACCCCAGTGGGTATTTGTGGGAGTAAGGAAGAAATCCCACTAATGACCTCAGTGTGATCACCTCTGGTTCGTCTGGGGATAAATCTCCTTTATCCTTCTGGGAGAATAAAGGAATCCAATGCTGCCTTAATCCCCAGCTCCTCAGAGTCTGCATTTCCAGAATCCATCTCCTGGCCCAGCATGGGAAGGGTTGTCCAGCGCTGGAACAGCTGCCCAGGGCAGTGGTGGAGTCACCAACCCTGGAAGTGCTCATAAAATACATGGATATGGCACTTGAGTGTTCATAAAATACCTGGGGAAATACATGGGTAAATATAGGGATAAATTCATGGGTACATACGTGGATAAAAATATGGATAAATGTATATGGATAAACATATATGGATAATCCATGGATAAATATAGGGATAAATATGTAGGGATAAATATGTATGGATAAATACAGACCTTGCTTCCCTGAACACCAGGAGAGCCGGTGCTTTACCCAGATCCCAGTGCCCTGCACGGCTGCGCTGACACGAGCACAGGCCGATCGCTCCGCCCAGCACCATCCCTCATTTTCTTCCCATTGCTCCCCAAGCGTCCCCAAACCACCCCAGCGTGTCTGTGCCGGGGCCAGGGCCTGCCCCGAGCCCGACCAGAGGCTGTCACCCAGCCCTGCACCAGCTCCCACCCCCGGGTGAGCTGGGAATGCACTGAGAGCTCGGCTCCCCGGGCTCCCCAGCACCCAAACCGGTCCTCAGACACACAGAAATGCCCAACCTGCCCCTCTGGGCACAGCCAAACACCACAATTCCATCATCCCCAAGCAACTCTGGCACTTGCCTCTTCACCTCTGCCCATTTCCAGTAGCCGGGGCTAGGACCGGGCTGTCAGTAATAGCATTCCCTAGGCAGTTCATCCCAGCACAGAGGAGAAGAGGAGCCTGTCCCTGACCCACACCATGGGCAGGACAAGGGGGGCCCTAGCTGGCTTTGCCTACTCCAGCACCACAGCTCTTGGTCCCAAAGATGGGGCGAGTTCAGTGGTTTTTCCTGTCCTGAAAGAGAGCAGAAAAGGGAAGTTAATCCCACTGTGGAATCCAAGACTCCTGCATTTCCTATTTCTGCTCTGATTGCTCACCGTGGAGTTTTAGCCATGGAAAAAAAAGGAGAATGACACCATATCAAATAAAAAGTTGATTAATCCACGTAGGGGCTGTGGAGAGGATACAAAGGAGCTTTTCCATGATTTTGGGGCTTGAAGAGGGACTGAATTTCCCTCAAAGCTGGGAAGGGCCTGAGGATAATAAAGCAAAGGAGCAGCTTCATCTCTCCCTGGCAGAGAGCTCGGGGCTCCATTATGGATACAAATCAATCCCAGCAGGATTTCAAAGGGTTTCTTTAGGATGTCAGGTCCCTCTTTATCAGATCCCTGCTGGGATTCAGGGCCTGCCTGGTCACGGGGTGCTTTGATAAGGGCTGGATTTAAATCCCAGATCTGAGAACAGACATGAAAGGTCCCTGGGTTTTCTAGGGGGTTGAAAAACTCAAGCTGGATTCGCTGCAGAGCTGAAAAATCAGGGTAAGAGAGAGCAAGGAGTGGCCAGCAGGCCCAGGCTCCTGATCACGCCCCTGGGATCCACGGGATCCATAGGATCCACGGCCTCTGGCACGCTGCTCCAGCACCCTGCAGGGTGACTGACAGCCGGGCAGGGGAAGGAGCCACCAGCAGCTCTGCCATGTGCACCATCATTCACCTTGCACGTGGCCTAAACAGCCACCAAGCACTGATGGACTGACTGAGCCGAAAATATCGGAGAGATCTCAGTTTGCACTCCAAATTCCCTGCAGCCTGTTCCCTTCCTGATCCATCCCTTCAAGCAGCAAGAGTGGAATTCCTTCCATCGTTGCTCTTTCCCTCCTGTTTTCCACTCAACAAGAAAAAGAGCAGCCACGTGAACAGGAGTAAAAGCCCCAAACCCACAAAAAAGCACATTCTCAGCATCACTAATCCCTGCCAAACTGCCAGGAACCTTCCAAAACTACATCCAAGCTTGGAAACAGGGATCCAGTTGTTTGTTTAAGCAGCTATTGATCCAGTCTCTTCCAGCTAATTAAACTATTCACTATTTAAACTCATTAAACTGCTCATCCTGCTCCTGGCAGCCAGAGGCAAAGAAGAAATCGTGTCTAGATTAAATGGTGTTGGTGAATGTGCCCATCCCAGTCCTTGGAGAGGTTGGAATTGCATCCCTGTTCCTCTGCTCTCTTTTCCTTCCTTTTTCTTGGAGTGATTCCCACCCGGATTCCTCAGCTCCAGCTCTCTGAGCAGCCTCAGGGGGAGCATTTCATCCCCTTGGAGCCAACTCCATTTGTTGCATCCTTCATGCCTCAACCACCCCTAAAAGCAGGCAAGTGCTGATGGGCAGTGCAGCTGCTTCCACTTGGGAATGTTTCCAGTGGAACAGGGAGGGAATTCTGAGAAGCTTCCACCCACTGCACGTTATTGCTGGATAAAAGGTGAGGCAGCAAAGGATCAACAAAGGGAGATTTCAGCAAGACAAAGTCCAGACAGAGAGGCTGCAAGTGTGGCTGGGGCTGCTAAACTGGGAAAACTGCAAGGTCAGGCTGTGGGAACATGGATTATACTGAGGTCTGGAACTGGTGTTGGGAAGAGAAGGAGAAGGAGAAGGAGAAGGAGAAGGAGAAGGAGAAGGAGAAGGAGAAGGAGAAGGAGAAGGAGAAGGAGAAGGAGAAGGAGAAGGAGAAGGAGAAGGAGAAGGAGAAGGAGAAGGAGAAGGAGAAGGAGGAGGAGAAGGAGGAGAAGGAGGAGAAGGAGAAGGAGAAGGGCCCGAAGTAACTGCACAGTGAATTTCCTTACCATGAGCCAGGCTCATTCCCTGAGCTGACCAATATCTCCGAGCTCCCCTTCATGGCACAGCCCTGCCAGTAAAGAACAGAAGTTCCTGCTGCTCCCACTGGAATTCTGTAGCGTGCCTGGCATTCCATACGTTCTGCTGCCTGAGAGTTCCTGCAGCCGTCCTTGGGAAGAGCAGTTCACTGCCACAGGAGGAACAAGAGGAAAGCAGCTGCCACTCTCGGGTTCTGTGCCCTGTAAAAAGTAAAAGCAGATAAAGATCAAAGCTCCATAAAGCTGGAACCATCTCCAACCTCCGGACAGCACTTCTGTGGGAAAAGCGTAGATGGGCCATTAGGAAGGAGATCATCATGCAAATGGGCAAGGGGGAGGAATTAAATTCTGCTGCTTTCTGATTGAGGCCTGCTTCAATTTGCAGCCTTTATAATACCAGCTTAATGGGACTTTTTGTGCTTTAAAGAGGTTTTTATTAGCTGGGGGTTGTCCCTGCCTGGACTGAGGCACAGCACAATGAGTCTCCTGCCTCCTGAAGCCGTGTCGTTATCCCAGCATCTGAAATTAAAAACCAGCACTCTGGGAAACCTCTCTACTCTGAGGAGAAGTGTGAGGAGCGTTTGGGTCTGTGGAAAGCCTGGAACAGCTCTGAGAGACACCAAACATCCTGTGGATCCCAATAAACAGCAAAACATTCCAGCAGCTCCTTCCAACACCGCCCTTGTAGGGAACTCTGTCACCCCAGTGGGTATTTGTGGGAGTAAGGAAGAAATCCCACTAATGACCTCAGTGTGATCACCTCTGGTTCGTCTGGGGATAAATCTCCTTTATCCTTCTGGGAGAATAAAGGAATCCAATGCTGCCTTAATCCCCAGCTCCTCAGAGTCTGCATTTCCAGAATCCATCTCCTGGCCCAGCATGGGAAGGGTTGTCCAGCGCTGGAACAGCTGCCCAGGGCAGTGGTGGAGTCACCAACCCTGGAAGTGCTCATAAAATACATGGATATGGCACTTGAGTGTTCATAAAATACCTGGGGAAATACATGGGTAAATATAGGGATAAATTCATGGGTACATACGTGGATAAAAATATGGATAAATGTATATGGATAAACATATATGGATAATCCATGGATAAATATAGGGATAAATATGTAGGGATAAATATGTATGGATAAATACAGACCTTGCTTCCCTGAACACCAGGAGAGCCGGTGTTTTACCCAGATCCCAGTGCCCTGCACGGCTGCGCTGACACGAGCGCAGGCCGACCGTTCCGCCCAGCACCATCCCTCATTTTCCTCCCACGGCTCCCCAAGCATCCCCAAACCACCCCAGCGTGTCTGTGCCGGGGCCAGGGCCTGCCCCGAGCCCGACCAGAGCCCTGCACCAGCTCCCACCCCCGGGTGAGCTGGGAATGCACTGAGAGCTCGGCTCCCCGGGCTCCCCAGCACCCAAACCGGTCCTCAGACACACAGAAATGCCCAACCTGCCCCTCTGGGCACAGCCAAACACCACAATTCCATCATCCCCAAGCAACTCTGGCACTTGCCTCTTCACCTCCGCCCATTTCCAGTAGCCGGGGCTAGGACCGGGCTGTCAGAAATAGCATTCCCTAGGCAGTTCATCCCAGCACAGAGGAGAAGAGGAGCCTGTCCCTGACCCACACCATGGGCAGGACAAGGGGGGCCCTAGCTGGCTTTGCCTACTCCAACACCACAGCTCTTGGTCCCAAAGATGGGGCGAGTTCAGTGGTTTTTCCTGTCCTGAAAGAGAGCAGAAAAGGGAAGTTAATCCCACTGTGGAATCCAAGACTCCTGCATTTCCTATTTCTGCTCTGATTGCTCACCGTGGAGTTTTAGCCATGGAAAAAAAAGGAGAATGACACCATATCAAATAAAAAGTTGATTAATCCACGTAGGGGCTGTGGAGAGGATACAAAGGAGCTTTTCCATGATTTTGGGGCTTGAAGAGGGACTGAATTTCCCTCAAAGCTGGGAAGGGCCTGAGGATAATAAAGCAAAGGAGCAGCTTCATCTCTCCCTGGCAGAGAGCTCGGGGCTCCATTATGGATACAAATCAATCCCAGCAGGATTTCAAAGGGTTTCTTTAGGATGTCAGGTCCCTCTTTATCAGATCCCTGCTGGGATTCAGGGCCTGCCTGGTCACGGGGTGCTTTGATAAGGGCTGGATTTAAATCCCAGATCTGAGAACAGACATGAAAGGTCCCTGGGTTTCTAGGGGGTTGAAAAACTCAAGCTGGATTCGCTGCAGAGCTGAAAAATCAGGGTAAGAGAGAGCAAGGAGTGGCCAGCAGGCCCAGGCTCCTGATCACGCCCCTGGGATCCATGGGATCCATAGGATCCACGGCCTCTGGCACGCTGCTCCAGCACCCTGCAGGGTGACTGACAGCCGGGCAGGGGAAGGAGCCACCAGCAGCTCTGCCATGTGCACCATCATTCACCTTGCACGTGGCCTAAACAGCCACCAAGCACTGATGGACTGACTGAGCCGAAAATATCGGAGAGATCTCAGTTTGCACTCCAAATTCCCTGCAGCCTGTTCCCTTCCTGATCCATCCCTTCAAGCAGCAAGAGTGGAATTCCTTCCATCGTTGCTCTTTCCCTCCTGTTTTCCACTCAACAAGAAAAAGAGCAGCCACGTGAACAGGAGTAAAAGCCCCAAACCCACAAAAAAGCACATTCTCAGCATCACTAATCCCTGCCAAACTGCCAGGAACCTTCCAAAACTACATCCAAGCTTGGAAACAGGGATCCAGTTGTTTGTTTAAGCAGCTATTGATCCAGTCTCTTCCAGCTAATTAAACTATTCACTATTTAAACTCATTAAACTGCTCATCCTGCTCCTGGCAGCCAGAGGCAAAGAAGAAATCGTGTCTAGATTAAATGGTGTTGGTGAATGTGCCCATCCCAGTCCTTGGAGAGGTTGGAATTGCATCCCTGTTCCTCTGCTCGCTTTTCCTTCCTTTTTCCTGCAGTGATTCCCACCCGGATTCCTCAGCTCCAGCTCTCTGAGCAGCCTCAGGGGGAGCATTTCATCCCCTTAGAGCCAACTCCATTTGTTGCATCCTTCATGCCTCAACCACCCCTAAAAGCAGGCAAGTGCTGATGGGCAGTGCAGCTGCTTCCACTTGGGAATGTTTCCAGTGGAACAGGGAGGGAATTCTGAGAAGCTTCCACCCACTGCACGTTATTGCTGGATAAAAGGTGAGGCAGAAAAGGATCAACAAAGGGAGATTTCAGCAAGACAAAGTCCAGACAGAGAGGCTGCAAGTGTGGCTGGGGCTGCTAAACTGGGAAAACTGCAAGGTCAGGCTGTGGGAACATGGATTATACTGAGGTCTGGAACTGGTGTTGGGAAGAGAAGGAGAAGGAGAAGGAGAAGGAGAAGGAGAAGGAGAAGGAGAAGGAGAAGGAGAAGGAGAAGGAGAAGGAGAAGGAGAAGGAGAAGGAGAAGGAGAAGGAGAAGGAGAAGGAGAAGGAGAAGGAGAAGGAGAAGGAGGAGGAGGAGGAGGAGGAGGAGGAGAAGGAGAAGGAGGAGGAGAAGGAGGAGGAGGAGGAGAAGGAGGAGAAGGAGGAGAAGGAGGAGAAGGAGAAGGGCCCGAAGTAACTGCACAGTGAATTTCCTTACCATGAGCCAGGCTCATTCCCTGAGCTGACCAATATCTCCGAGCTCCCCTTCATGGCACAGCCCTGCCAGTAAAGAACAGAAGTTCCTGCTGCTCCCACTGGAATTCTGTAGCGTGCCTGGCATTCCATACGTTCTGCTGCCTGAGAATTCCTGCAGCCGTCCTCGGGAAGAGCAGTTCACTGCCACAGGAGGAACAAGAGGAAAGCAGCTGCCACTCTCGGGTTCTGTGCCCTGTAAAAAGTAAAAGCAGATAAAGATCAAAGCTCCATAAAGCTGGAACCATCTCCAACCTCGGGACAGCACTTCTGTGGGAAAAGCGTAGATGGGCAATTAGGAAGGAGATCATCATGCAAATGGGCAAGGGGGGGGAATTAAATTCTGCTGCTTTCTGATTGAGGCCTGCTTCAATTTGCAGCCTTTATAATATCAGTTTAATGGGACTTTTTGTGCTTTAAAGAGGTTTTTATTAGCTGGGGGTTGTCCCTGCCTGGACTGAGGCACAGCACAATGAGTCTCCTGCCTCCTGAAGCCGTGTCGTTATCCCAGCATCTGAAATTAAAAACCAGCACTCTGGGAAACCTCTCTACTCTGAGGAGAAGTGTGAGGAGCGTTTGGGTCTGTGGAAAGCCTGGAACAGCTCTGAGAGACACCAAACATCCTGTGGATCCCAATAAACAGCAAAACATTCCAGCAGCTCCTTCCAACACCGCCCTTGTAGGGAACTCTGTCACCCCAGTGGGTATTTGTGGGAGTAAGGAAGAAATCCCACTAATGACCTCAGTGTGATCACCTCTGGTTCGTCTGGGGATAAATCTCCTTTATCCTTCTGGGAGAATAAAGGAATCCAATGCTGCCTTAATCCCCAGCTCCTCAGAGTCTGCATTTCCAGAATCCATCTCCTGGCCCAGCATGGGAAGGGTTGTCCAGCGCTGGAACAGCTGCCCAGGGCAGTGGTGGAGTCACCAACCCTGGAAGTGCTCATAAAATACATGGATATGGCACTTGAGTGTTCATAAAATACCTGGGGAAATACATGGGTAAATATAGGGATAAATTCATGGGTACATACGTGGATAAAAATATGGATAAATGTATATGGATAAACATATATGGATAATCCATGGATAAATATAGGGATAAATATGTAGGGATAAATATGTATGGATAAATACAGACCTTGCTTCCCTGAACACCAGGAGAGCCGGTGCTTTACCCAGATCCCAGTGCCCTGCACGGCTGCGCTGACACGAGCGCAGGCCGATCGCTCCGCCCAGCACCATCCCTCATTTTCTTCCCATTGCTCCCCAAGCGTCCCCAAACCACCCCAGCGTGTCTGTGCCGGGGCCAGGGCCTGCCCCGAGCCCGACCAGAGGCTGTCACCCAGCCCTGCACCAGCTCCCACCCCCGGGTGAGCTGGGAATGCACTGAGAGCTCGGCTCCCCGGGCTCCCCAGCACCCAAACCGGTCCTCAGACACACAGAAATGCCCAACCTGCCCCTCTGGGCACAGCCAAACACCACAATTCCATCATCCCCAAGCAACTCTGGCACTTGCCTCTTCACCTCTGCCCATTTCCAGTAGCCGGGGCTAGGACCGGGCTGTCAGTAATAGCATTCCCTAGGCAGTTCATCCCAGCACAGAGGAGAAGAGGAGCCTGTCCCTGACCCACACCATGGGCAGGACAAGGGGGGCCCTAGCTGGCTTTGCCTACTCCAGCACCACAGCTCTTGGTCCCAAAGATGGGGCGAGTTCAGTGGTTTTTCCTGTCCTGAAAGAGAGCAGAAAAGGGAAGTTAATCCCACTGTGGAATCCAAGACTCCTGCATTTCCTATTTCTGCTCTGATTGCTCACCGTGGAGTTTTAGCCATGGAAAAAAAAGGAGAATGACACCATATCAAATAAAAAGTTGATTAATCCACGTAGGGGCTGTGGAGAGGATACAAAGGAGCTTTTCCATGATTTTGGGGCTTGAAGAGGGACTGAATTTCCCTCAAAGCTGGGAAGGGCCTGAGGATAATAAAGCAAAGGAGCAGCTTCATCTCTCCCTGGCAGAGAGCTCGGGGCTCCATTATGGATACAAATCAATCCCAGCAGGATTTCAAAGGGTTTCTTTAGGATGTCAGGTCCCTCTTTATCAGATCCCTGCTGGGATTCAGGGCCTGCCTGGTCACGGGGTGCTTTGATAAGGGCTGGATTTAAATCCCAGATCTGAGAACAGACATGAAAGGTCCCTGGGTTTTCTAGGGGGTTGAAAAACTCAAGCTGGATTCGCTGCAGAGCTGAAAAATCAGGGTAAGAGAGAGCAAGGAGTGGCCAGCAGGCCCAGGCTCCTGATCACGCCCCTGGGATCCATGGGATCCATAGGATCCACGGCCTCTGGCACGCTGCTCCAGCACCCTGCAGGGTGACTGACAGCCGGGCAGGGGAAGGAGCCACCAGCAGCTCTGCCATGTGCACCATCATTCACCTTGCACGTGGCCTAAACAGCCACCAAGCACTGATGGACTGACTGAGCCGAAAATATCGGAGAGATCTCAGTTTGCACTCCAAATTCCCTGCAGCCTGTTCCCTTCCTGATCCATCCCTTCAAGCAGCAAGAGTGGAATTCCTTCCATCGTTGCTCTTTCCCTCCTGTTTTCCACTCAACAAGAAAAAGAGCAGCCACGTGAACAGGAGTAAAAGCCCCAAACCCACAAAAAAGCACATTCTCAGCATCACTAATCCCTGCCAAACTGCCAGGAACCTTCCAAAACTACATCCAAGCTTGGAAACAGGGATCCAGTTGTTTGTTTAAGCAGCTATTGATCCAGTCTCTTCCAGCTAATTAAACTATTCACTATTTAAACTCATTAAACTGCTCATCCTGCTCCTGGCAGCCAGAGGCAAAGAAGAAATCGTGTCTAGATTAAATGGTGTTGGTGAATGTGCCCATCCCAGTCCTTGGAGAGGTTGGAATTGCATCCCTGTTCCTCTGCTCTCTTTTCCTTCCTTTTTCTTGGAGTGATTCCCACCCGGATTCCTCAGCTCCAGCTCTCTGAGCAGCCTCAGGGGGAGCATTTCATCCCCTTGGAGCCAACTCCATTTGTTGCATCCTTCATGCCTCAACCACCCCTAAAAGCAGGCAAGTGCTGATGGGCAGTGCAGCTGCTTCCACTTGGGAATGTTTCCAGTGGAACAGGGAGGGAATTCTGAGAAGCTTCCACCCACTGCACGTTATTGCTGGATAAAAGGTGAGGCAGCAAAGGATCAACAAAGGGAGATTTCAGCAAGACAAAGTCCAGACAGAGAGGCTGCAAGTGTGGCTGGGGCTGCTAAACTGGGAAAACTGCAAGGTCAGGCTGTGGGAACATGGATTATACTGAGGTCTGGAACTGGTGTTGGGAAGAGAAGGAGAAGGAGAAGGAGAAGGAGAAGGAGAAGGAGAAGGAGAAGGAGAAGGAGAAGGAGAAGGAGAAGGAGAAGGAGAAGGAGAAGGAGAAGGAGAAGGAGAAGGAGGAGGAGAAGGAGAAGGAGAAGGAGGAGGAGAAGGAGGAGAAGGAGAAGGAGAAGGAGGAGGAGAAGGAGGAGAAGGAGGAGAAGGAGAAGGAGAAGGGCCCGAAGTAACTGCACAGTGAATTTCCTTACCATGAGCCAGGCTCATTCCCTGAGCTGACCAATATCTCCGAGCTCCCCTTCATGGCACAGCCCTGCCAGTAAAGAACAGAAGTTCCTGCTGCTCCCACTGGAATTCTGTAGCGTGCCTGGCATTCCATACGTTCTGCTGCCTGAGAGTTCCTGCAGCCGTCCTTGGGAAGAGCACTTCACTGCCACAGGAGGAACAAGAGGAAAGCAGCTGCCACTCTCGGGTTCTGTGCCCTGTAAAAAGTAAAAGCAGATAAAGATCAAAGCTCCATAAAGCTGGAACCATCTCCAACCTCGGGACAGCACTTCTGTGGGAAAAGCGTAGATGGGCCATTAGGAAGGAGATCATCATGCAAATGGGCAAGGGGGAGGAATTAAATTCTGCTGCTTTCTGATTGAGGCCTGCTTCAATTTGCAGCCTTTATAATATCAGCTTAATGGGACTTTTTGTGCTTTAAAGAGGTTTTTATTAGCTGGGGGTTGTCCCTGCCTGGACTGAGGCACAGCACAATGAGTCTCCTGCCTCCTGAAGCCGTGTCGTTATCCCAGCATCTGAAATTAAAAACCAGCACTCTGGGAAACCTCTCTACTCTGAGGAGAAGTGTGAGGAGCGTTTGGGTCTGTGGAAAGCCTGGAACAGCTCTGAGAGACACCAAACATCCTGTGGATCCCAATAAACAGCAAAACATTCCAGCAGCTCCTTCCAACACCGCCCTTGTAGGGAACTCTGTCACCCCAGTGGGTATTTGTGGGAGTAAGGAAGAAATCCCACTAATGACCTCAGTGTGATCACCTCTGGTTCGTCTGGGGATAAATCTCCTTTATCCTTCTGGGAGAATAAAGGAATCCAATGCTGCCTTAATCCCCAGCTCCTCAGAGTCTGCATTTCCAGAATCCATCTCCTGGCCCAGCATGGGAAGGGTTGTCCAGCGCTGGAACAGCTGCCCAGGGCAGTGGTGGAGTCACCAACCCTGGAAGTGCTCATAAAATACATGGATATGGCACTTGAGTGTTCATAAAATACCTGGGGAAATACATGGGTAAATATAGGGATAAATTCATGGGTACATACGTGGATAAAAATATGGATAAATGTATATGGATAAACATATATGGATAATCCATGGATAAATATAGGGATAAATATGTAGGGATAAATATGTATGGATAAATACAGACCTTGCTTCCCTGAACACCAGGAGAGCCGGTGTTTTACCCAGATCCCAGTGCCCTGCACGGCTGCGCTGACACGAGCGCAGGCCGACCGTTCCGCCCAGCACCATCCCTCATTTTCCTCCCACGGCTCCCCAAGCATCCCCAAACCACCCCAGCGTGTCTGTGCCGGGGCCAGGGCCTGCCCCGAGCCCGACCAGAGCCCTGCACCAGCTCCCACCCCCGGGTGAGCTGGGAATGCACTGAGAGCTCGGCTCCCCGGGCTCCCCAGCACCCAAACCGGTCCTCAGACACACAGAAATGCCCAACCTGCCCCTCTGGGCACAGCCAAACACCACAATTCCATCATCCCCAAGCAACTCTGGCACTTGCCTCTTCACCTCCGCCCATTTCCAGTAGCCGGGGCTAGGACCGGGCTGTCAGAAATAGCATTCCCTAGGCAGTTCATCCCAGCACAGAGGAGAAGAGGAGCCTGTCCCTGACCCACACCATGGGCAGGACAAGGGGGGCCCTAGCTGGCTTTGCCTACTCCAGCACCAAAGCTCTTGGTCCCAAAGATGGGGCGAGTTCAGTGGTTTTTCCTGTCCTGAAAGAGAGCAGAAAAGGGAAGTTAATCCCACTGTGGAATCCAAGACTCCTGCATTTCCTATTTCTGCTCTGATTGCTCACCGTGGAGTTTTAGCCATGGAAAAAAAAGGAGAATGACACCATATCAAATAAAAAGTTGATTAATCCACGTAGGGGCTGTGGAGAGGATACAAAGGAGCTTTTCCATGATTTTGGGGCTTGAAGAGGGACTGAATTTCCCTCAAAGCTGGGAAGGGCCTGAGGATAATAAAGCAAAGGAGCAGCTTCATCTCTCCCTGGCAGAGAGCTCGGGGCTCCATTATGGATACAAATCAATCCCAGCAGGATTTCAAAGGGTTTCTTTAGGATGTCAGGTCCCTCTTTATCAGATCCCTGCTGGGATTCAGGGCCTGCCTGGTCACGGGGTGCTTTGATAAGGGCTGGATTTAAATCCCAGATCTGAGAACAGACATTAAAGGTCCCTGGGTTTCTAGGGGGTTGAAAAACTCAAGCTGGATTCGCTGCAGAGCTGAAAAATCAGGGTAAGAGAGAGCAAGGAGTGGCCAGCAGGCCCAGGCTCCTGATCACGCCCCTGGGATCCATGGGATCCATAGGATCCACGGCCTCTGGCACGCTGCTCCAGCACCCTGCAGGGTGACTGACAGCCGGGCAGGGGAAGGAGCCACCAGCAGCTCTGCCATGTGCACCATCATTCACCTTGCACGTGGCCTAAACAGCCACCAAGCACTGATGGACTGACTGAGCCGAAAATATCGGAGAGATCTCAGTTTGCACTCCAAATTCCCTGCAGCCTGTTCCCTTCCTGATCCATCCCTTCAAGCAGCAAGAGTGGAATTCCTTCCATCGTTGCTCTTTCCCTCCTGTTTTCCACTCAACAAGAAAAAGAGCAGCCACGTGAACAGGAGTAAAAGCCCCAAACCCACAAAAAAGCACATTCTCAGCATCACTAATCCCTGCCAAACTGCCAGGAACCTTCCAAAACTACATCCAAGCTTGGAAACAGGGATCCAGTTGTTTGTTTAAGCAGCTATTGATCCAGTCTCTTCCAGCTAATTAAACTATTCACTATTTAAACTCATTAAACTGCTCATCCTGCTCCTGGCAGCCAGAGGCAAAGAAGAAATCGTGTCTAGATTAAATGGTGTTGGTGAATGTGCCCATCCCAGTCCTTGGAGAGGTTGGAATTGCATCCCTGTTCCTCTGCTCTCTTTTCCTTCCTTTTTCTTGGAGTGATTCCCACCCGGATTCCTCAGCTCCAGCTCTCTGAGCAGCCTCAGGGGGAGCATTTCATCCCCTTGGAGCCAACTCCATTTGTTGCATCCTTCATGCCTCAACCACCCCTAAAAGCAGGCAAGTGCTGATGGGCAGTGCAGCTGCTTCCACTTGGGAATGTTTCCAGTGGAACAGGGAGGGAATTCTGAGAAGCTTCCACCCACTGCACGTTATTGCTGGATAAAAGGTGAGGCAGCAAAGGATCAACAAAGGGAGATTTCAGCAAGACAAAGTCCAGACAGAGAGGCTGCAAGTGTGGCTGGGGCTGCTAAACTGGGAAAACTGCAAGGTCAGGCTGTGGGAACATGGATTATACTGAGGTCTGGAACTGGTGTTGGGAAGAGAAGGAGAAGGAGAAGGAGAAGGAGAAGGAGAAGGAGAAGGAGAAGGAGAAGGAGAAGGAGAAGGAGAAGGAGAAGGAGAAGGAGAAGGAGAAGGAGAAGGAGAAGGAGGAGGAGAAGGAGGAGAAGGAGGAGAAGGAGAAGGAGAAGGGCCCGAAGTAACTGCACAGTGAATTTCCTTACCATGAGCCAGGCTCATTCCCTGAGCTGACCAATATCTCCGAGCTCCCCTTCATGGCACAGCCCTGCCAGTAAAGAACAGAAGTTCCTGCTGCTCCCACTGGAATTCTGTAGCGTGCCTGGCATTCCATACGTTCTGCTGCCTGAGAGTTCCTGCAGCCGTCCTTGGGAAGAGCAGTTCACTGCCACAGGAGGAACAAGAGGAAAGCAGCTGCCACTCTCGGGTTCTGTGCCCTGTAAAAAGTAAAAGCAGATAAAGATCAAAGCTCCATAAAGCTGGAACCATCTCCAACCTCCGGACAGCACTTCTGTGGGAAAAGCGTAGATGGGCCATTAGGAAGGAGATCATCATGCAAATGGGCAAGGGGGAGGAATTAAATTCTGCTGCTTTCTGATTGAGGCCTGCTTCAATTTGCAGCCTTTATAATACCAGCTTAATGGGACTTTTTGTGCTTTAAAGAGGTTTTTATTAGCTGGGGGTTGTCCCTGCCTGGACTGAGGCACAGCACAATGAGTCTCCTGCCTCCTGAAGCCGTGTCGTTATCCCAGCATCTGAAATTAAAAACCAGCACTCTGGGAAACCTCTCTACTCTGAGGAGAAGTGTGAGGAGCGTTTGGGTCTGTGGAAAGCCTGGAACAGCTCTGAGAGACACCAAACATCCTGTGGATCCCAATAAACAGCAAAACATTCCAGCAGCTCCTTCCAACACCGCCCTTGTAGGGAACTCTGTCACCCCAGTGGGTATTTGTGGGAGTAAGGAAGAAATCCCACTAATGACCTCAGTGTGATCACCTCTGGTTCGTCTGGGGATAAATCTCCTTTATCCTTCTGGGAGAATAAAGGAATCCAATGCTGCCTTAATCCCCAGCTCCTCAGAGTCTGCATTTCCAGAATCCATCTCCTGGCCCAGCATGGGAAGGGTTGTCCAGCGCTGGAACAGCTGCCCAGGGCAGTGGTGGAGTCACCAACCCTGGAAGTGCTCATAAAATACATGGATATGGCACTTGAGTGTTCATAAAATACCTGGGGAAATACATGGGTAAATATAGGGATAAATTCATGGGTAAATACGTGGATAAAAATATGGATAAATGTATATGGATAAACATATATGGATAATCCATGGATAAATATAGGGATAAATATGTAGGGATAAATATGTATGGATAAATACAGACCTTGCTTCCCTGAACACCAGGAGAGCCGGTGCTTTACCCAGATCCCAGTGCCCTGCACGGCTGCGCTGACACGAGCGCAGGCCGATCGCTCCGCCCAGCACCATCCCTCATTTTCTTCCCATTGCTCCCCAAGCGTCCCCAAACCACCCCAGCGTGTCTGTGCCGGGGCCAGGGCCTGCCCCGAGCCCGACCAGAGGCTGTCACCCAGCCCTGCACCAGCTCCCACCCCCGGGTGAGCTGGGAATGCACTGAGAGCTCGGCTCCCCGGGCTCCCCAGCACCCAAACCGGTCCTCAGACACACAGAAATGCCCAACCTGCCCCTCTGGGCACAGCCAAACACCACAATTCCATCATCCCCAAGCAACTCTGGCACTTGCCTCTTCACCTCTGCCCATTTCCAGTAGCCGGGGCTAGGACCGGGCTGTCAGTAATAGCATTCCCTAGGCAGTTCATCCCAGCACAGAGGAGAAGAGGAGCCTGTCCCTGACCCACACCATGGGCAGGACAAGGGGGGCCCTAGCTGGCTTTGCCTACTCCAGCACCACAGCTCTTGGTCCCAAAGATGGGGCGAGTTCAGTGGTTTTTCCTGTCCTGAAAGAGAGCAGAAAAGGGAAGTTAATCCCACTGTGGAATCCAAGACTCCTGCATTTCCTATTTCTGCTCTGATTGCTCACCGTGGAGTTTTAGCCATGGAAAAAAAAGGAGAATGACACCATATCAAATAAAAAGTTGATTAATCCACGTAGGGGCTGTGGAGAGGATACAAAGGAGCTTTTCCATGATTTTGGGGCTTGAAGAGGGACTGAATTTCCCTCAAAGCTGGGAAGGGCCTGAGGATAATAAAGCAAAGGAGCAGCTTCATCTCTCCCTGGCAGAGAGCTCGGGGCTCCATTATGGATACAAATCAATCCCAGCAGGATTTCAAAGGGTTTCTTTAGGATGTCAGGTCCCTCTTTATCAGATCCCTGCTGGGATTCAGGGCCTGCCTGGTCACGGGGTGCTTTGATAAGGGCTGGATTTAAATCCCAGATCTGAGAACAGACATGAAAGGTCCCTGGGTTTTCTAGGGGGTTGAAAAACTCAAGCTGGATTCGCTGCAGAGCTGAAAAATCAGGGTAAGAGAGAGCAAGGAGTGGCCAGCAGGCCCAGGCTCCTGATCACGCCCCTGGGATCCATGGGATCCATAGGATCCACGGCCTCTGGCACGCTGCTCCAGCACCCTGCAGGGTGACTGACAGCCGGGCAGGGGAAGGAGCCACCAGCAGCTCTGCCATGTGCACCATCATTCACCTTGCACGTGGCCTAAACAGCCACCAAGCACTGATGGACTGACTGAGCCGAAAATATCGGAGAGATCTCAGTTTGCACTCCAAATTCCCTGCAGCCTGTTCCCTTCCTGATCCATCCCTTCAAGCAGCAAGAGTGGAATTCCTTCCATCGTTGCTCTTTCCCTCCTGTTTTCCACTCAACAAGAAAAAGAGCAGCCACGTGAACAGGAGTAAAAGCCCCAAACCCACAAAAAAGCACATTCTCAGCATCACTAATCCCTGCCAAACTGCCAGGAACCTTCCAAAACTACATCCAAGCTTGGAAACAGGGATCCAGTTGTTTGTTTAAGCAGCTATTGATCCAGTCTCTTCCAGCTAATTAAACTATTCACTATTTAAACTCATTAAACTGCTCATCCTGCTCCTGGCAGCCAGAGGCAAAGAAGAAATCGTGTCTAGATTAAATGGTGTTGGTGAATGTGCCCATCCCAGTCCTTGGAGAGGTTGGAATTGCATCCCTGTTCCTCTGCTCTCTTTTCCTTCCTTTTTCTTGGAGTGATTCCCACCCGGATTCCTCAGCTCCAGCTCTCTGAGCAGCCTCAGGGGGAGCATTTCATCCCCTTGGAGCCAACTCCATTTGTTGCATCCTTCATGCCTCAACCACCCCTAAAAGCAGGCAAGTGCTGATGGGCAGTGCAGCTGCTTCCACTTGGGAATGTTTCCAGTGGAACAGGGAGGGAATTCTGAGAAGCTTCCACCCACTGCACGTTATTGCTGGATAAAAGGTGAGGCAGCAAAGGATCAACAAAGGGAGATTTCAGCAAGACAAAGTCCAGACAGAGAGGCTGCAAGTGTGGCTGGGGCTGCTAAACTGGGAAAACTGCAAGGTCAGGCTGTGGGAACATGGATTATACTGAGGTCTGGAACTGGTGTTGGGAAGAGAAGGAGAAGGAGAAGGAGAAGGAGAAGGAGAAGGAGAAGGAGAAGGAGAAGGAGAAGGAGAAGGAGAAGGAGAAGGAGAAGGAGAAGGAGAAGGAGAAGGAGAAGGAGAAGGAGAAGGAGAAGGAGAAGGAGAAGGAGAAGGAGGAGGAGAAGGAGAAGGAGAAGGAGGAGGAGAAGGAGGAGAAGGAGAAGGAGAAGGAGGAGGAGAAGGAGGAGAAGGAGGAGAAGGAGAAGGAGAAGGGCCCGAAGTAACTGCACAGTGAATTTCCTTACCATGAGCCAGGCTCATTCCCTGAGCTGACCAATATCTCCGAGCTCCCCTTCATGGCACAGCCCTGCCAGTAAAGAACAGAAGTTCCTGCTGCTCCCACTGGAATTCTGTAGCGTGCCTGGCATTCCATACGTTCTGCTGCCTGAGAGTTCCTGCAGCCGTCCTTGGGAAGAGCAGTTCACTGCCACAGGAGGAACAAGAGGAAAGCAGCTGCCACTCTCGGGTTCTGTGCCCTGTAAAAAGTAAAAGCAGATAAAGATCAAAGCTCCATAAAGCTGGAACCATCTCCAACCTCGGGACAGCACTTCTGTGGGAAAAGCGTAGATGGGCCATTAGGAAGGAGATCATCATGCAAATGGGCAAGGGGGAGGAATTAAATTCTGCTGCTTTCTGATTGAGGCCTGCTTCAATTTGCAGCCTTTATAATATCAGCTTAATGGGACTTTTTGTGCTTTAAAGAGGTTTTTATTAGCTGGGGGTTGTCCCTGCCTGGACTGAGGCACAGCACAATGAGTCTCCTGCCTCCTGAAGCCGTGTCGTTATCCCAGCATCTGAAATTAAAAACCAGCACTCTGGGAAACCTCTCTACTCTGAGGAGAAGTGTGAGGAGCGTTTGGGTCTGTGGAAAGCCTGGAACAGCTCTGAGAGACACCAAACATCCTGTGGATCCCAATAAACAGCAAAACATTCCAGCAGCTCCTTCCAACACTGCCCTTGTAGGGAACTCTGTCACCCCAGTGGGTATTTGTGGGAGTAAGGAAGAAATCCCACTAATGACCTCAGTGTGATCACCTCTGGTTCGTCTGGGGATAAATCTCCTTTATCCTTCTGGGAGAATAAAGGAATCCAATGCTGCCTTAATCCCCTGCTCCTCAGAGTCTGCATTTCCAGAATCCATCTCCTGGCCCAGCATGGGAAGGGTTGTCCAGCGCTGGAACAGCTGCCCAGGGCAGTGGTGGAGTCACCAACCCTGGAAGTGCTCATAAAATACATGGATATGGCACTTGAGTGTTCATAAAATACCTGGGGAAATACATGGGTAAATATAGGGATAAATTCATGGGTAAATACGTGGATAAAAATATGGATAAATGTATATGGATAAACATATATGGATAATCCATGGATAAATAGAGGGATAAATATGTAGGGATAAATATGTATGGATAAATACATGGCACTTGAGGTCATGGGTTGGTGTGACCATGGTGGTGGTTGATGTTTGGACTTGATGATGCTAGAGGCCTTTGCCAGCCTCAACAACCCCAGCATTCCATGATTTTCTGCCTTTTTCTCCTGCTCTGGGGCTGAGAAACTCCTTGAGCGGAGCAGCAGTGGGAGCAGGGAGCCACAGGCTGCACATCAGAGCTCTGCAGGCACTTTTAATCCACCTCTCTTCATGTTCATGGAAGATGGCACAGGAAATCTCTCAGCCCGAAAGCATCTCCCCAGCTCTGCACACCCGGGACAAAGCCGAGGTGAATGATCCCCTCCAAGCTCCTTCCAGAGCCATTCCAGCGGCAACCAGAGGCAGCAGTTCCTAGAGAAACGGTTCCTATCCAATTCAGGAGCCTTCCCTTGGGGAGGAGACATCCATTTCCCCTTCTACCTGTCATTCTTCTTCATTCATGGACTCGATAAGGCAGGAAATCTGGCAGGCTTGAAGTAAAAAACGAGGTGTTCACAGCAAAGAGAGCCTCAGCGGGTAAAAAAAAAAACAAACCCCAAACTGTTGGAATCAAGATAAAGTTAATAGGAGCAAAAATAAATAGAAACAGACCCTAAATGTAAATGAACATTACATCACCACTGGCATTTCAGCTCCTTTTCAAATACAGAAATAGCAGCAGATTTAACTTGCAGAAAGTTGCTGTGTTCACACAGCCAGAGCTGCTTCAGGGGCACAGCCCTGAACCTTCTGCTCCCCAAAACAACTCAAGACTCGAGAAAGGAGAAACAGGGATCAGGCAGAGGGGGAAAATCCCAACTTCCCGGTCAAAAGAGGTTAAGAGAAATACAATTCCATCCCTTAACCCTGTGGAGATGGGATCTGTTGGCGTTTGCCAGCTCCAGAGGAGTTCACTCCACCTCGGGCAGATCGGAGGTGAAAGCAAATAATGCAACTGCAGCCCCGGAGAAGGCTGGGCTCTTAATTGACAGAGATTCCAGAGAGAGGGAAATAACCTCCAGTACCATTTGGGCAGCAGGTTTCTCTCCCAGCTGCCACCTCAAATCCTCGAGATCCCCGTTGGCCACCCAAAATTCCAGGCACCATTTCCAGCCTGGAAACAAACTCGGAGTGCTCTCAGAGAGAGACCTTAAAGCTGGAGCACCTCAGCCCCCACACCTGCTCAATCCCTGCTCTCCCAGGGGCTCAGCCTGGAGAAAAGGAGGCTCCAGAGAGACCTTTTCTCTCTCTGGAATTCCCTGACAGGAGGGGGCAGCTGGGGGCGGGGGGGGGGGGGGGGCGGGCTCTGCTCCCAGGGAACAGGGACAGAAGTTCTGAGTCATTTCAGGGAGTGAAGAGTTACAGGGCAGGAAACAAAGGCAGCTGAAGAAGATCTGAGACGATTTTCCCTTATTCTTACACACCTCAGACATTCAATTTTGTCCAAGTTTGTGTCTCGAATTTAAACCCAACTCCTTCCCTGTGGGAAGGAGGAGATGATCCCGGCCTGCCATGTGCCAGAGCGAGAGTGACAGAGGGAAGGATGTTACTTGGGGAAGGGTGGCACACTGACATTTCATCGTGGCTGATATGGCAGAGAGGCTTCATTTTTTTTAACAGCAAAAGCTTCAGTATTTCACAAAATCTGTGTTCCCTGTGATTATTTGTAAAGCATTGTGGATGGGCTTGGCACTTCCCTGACAGAAACACTGGCAGGGCTCTGCCTGGAGGGATCTATAATTGGAGATGGGAAGAGTGGATGGGAGGACAGGGATGCAGCAGAGGGAGATCAGAAAGAGAATTACGAATTCTTTCATTCTTTTCTGGATTTTTTGGGTTCTTTTAATGTGATCCATTTTAAATCCAGGCTTAAGATCTGATTCAACTTCAGATTTTTTTTGCTGCCCAAACTTTCTTCTGTCCCTGGCTGGAGCAGAAAACCAAAATTTCAAAATTCCTCATGAAATAAATAGGAGGGTGGTGTGGGAACAGCCTCACTTTCCCAGGTGGAAACACTTCCCTCCGGGTTTATCATTCTGGGAACAATTCTGGCCCAAAGAAGGGGAAGCACAGAGTGGCACTGCCAGGGTGTGACACGGCCAGGGCACAAGGAGGCCCTGGGTTCTCCTCCAGGTTTGTTTGTGGAAGGTTTGGGGTGGCTGAAGGGTTTCTGACAGCATTAATTGGGAGTCAATCCCCCTACGGATCCCCATTCCCAGTTCTCCCAGGAAGCTCCTGCAATGGTCTCTAAGGGGTTAATGGAATATCTGCTTTTCCCTGCACGGATGACGGGGCCCAAAGCACTTCCCTGGCCCTGCAGGAGCCCCAGCACTGAAAATCCCCGAGCAACACCTCGGAGCTGCCACAGGCACCCAGACAGAAGGGGAAGGTGCCCGTTCCCTCAGCTCCCGGCTGCCAGATGGGGGAATATTTTGGGCTTTTGGGAAAAGCGTTGGGTTTCCACCTTTTCCCTGCGTGTGAGGAAGCGCCTGGCACCAGGGAATGCTCTGCTGAGCTGGGAGGCCCCGGCATTCCTGGAGAGAAATCTTTAGGATTAGGTGGGGGATTACACCACCTGCTCCCTTTCCCTGTGGCTGGGGGCACCAGGCTGAGGGCACAGCGGGCGGGATGTGCCGGAGACCCAAATCCCACTGGAACCACGGCGTTTTCCATCCCCTTGGGTCCAATTCCGGGCAGGAGCAGCACCTGGAGGACAAAGCTGCGCGGCAGCCGAATGCCGGGTGACAAAACCCCTGAAAAACAGGCTTGAGGAAGTGGCTGGGTGGAAGGGTGAGCTGAGGGAGGTGCTAATTAGAGCACTGGGGGAAGGTGGTAATTAGAGCACTGGGGGAAGGTGGTAATTAGCTCTGCTGCTCACCGTGGCTCAGCCTTCAGCTGTCACTCACCCACGCCTGGAGCCTGTGGAACACGTTTCTGTCCCATCTGCGAGGGAAACGCTTCCCCTTCCCTCTTCCTGCAAAAGCAGAGGAATCCTTGTCCCTGGATGACCAAGGCCGGGCCAGGGGTGGAGACGCCATCCCTGCAAGGCTTCAAAAACCGTGGATGTGGCGCTGGAGGACAGGGGTGGCTGGGGAGCGTGCTGGTGGGGCTGGGTTGAGGGTTGGACTTGGCGATCCCAAAGGTCTTTTCCAGATATTCTCCTGCAAATAGAATGTTTATATAATAAAGCACACAATTTGGAGCTCGTTAAACAGTTATATTTCAGTCAAAACTCTGCACATAATCTCTTCATGAGGGGTTTTGAATTCCACCTCCCCTCTGCAGCAGCGATCCCGTGATTCCAACACGGATCTCCAGTCCCCTTTGGCATTTTCTGATTTCCAGGCAACATCTCATGGCCTCAAAAGCCTTGGTAGACTTAATCAAAGCTGGGCTGAGTCTAAAGTGGACTCGAGCACAACGTTCAGGTGCAATGGATGCTGCTGGAATGGGGGCTCTAATGCCAGGTGTCACATCCTCCCAAACTTCCAGCTCCCGGAACTAGAAAGGAGCTTTAATGGATGGAAAAGAAATCCCCAAACCACAACCCCGTGGGAATCAGGGATGCAGGACTCGGCTGTGCTGCCATCACTCCCTCAGGAATAGCCAGGTTTAGCTCATTCTGTCTGCCCAGAGAG
This sequence comes from Coloeus monedula, assembly GCF_965178545.1. Classification (NCBI taxonomy): domain Eukaryota; kingdom Metazoa; phylum Chordata; class Aves; order Passeriformes; family Corvidae; genus Coloeus; species Coloeus monedula. The sequence continues at coordinate 50,623 of NW_028120774.1, read as the reverse complement.
GAGGATTTGCCCCTGGATGCCCTGGAATGTTCCAGGCCAGGCTGGACACTGGGGCTGGGAGCAGCCCGGGACAGTGGGAGGTGTCCCTGCCCGTGGCAGCGCTGGCACTGGATGAGCTTTAAGGTCCTTCCAAGCCCAAATGGTTCTGTGAGTCTTAGAGCCCTGAAATTCTCATGACAGAGGTGGAACTGCAAGAGCTTAAGGTCCCTTCCCAAAGAAACCCCATTGCAGGACTCTGCAGCTTCTGGAGCCCTGGGTCCATGGAAATGCAGTTTCAGAGGAGCTCCGAGGAAATGGGTGTTTTGGGGAGAGCAGAGTGGCTGGAAGAGAGGAACAGGAACAGTCTCCTCGAGCAAGCCCTTGTGTCTCAGGGAGCGGGATCGGCTCGCTCCTAACGCACCTGGTGACTCCCAGAGCGGGGGATGGAAATGCAGCCCAGGTCCGAAAGAAACCTCTGCGCTTCATGCGCGGGCGCGTTGCCCCATTGCGCGGGGCCCCCGAGCGGGCACGCCCGCGCGGGCGCGGTGGCTACTGCGCATGCGCGGGCGCGGTGGCTACTGCGCATGCGCGGGCGCGGTGGCTACTGCGCATGCGCGGGCGCGGTGGCTACTGCGCATGCGCGGGCGCGGTGGCTACTGCGCATGCGCGGGCGCGGTGGCTACTGCGCATGCGCGGGCGCGGTGGCTACTGCGCATGCGCGGGCGCGGTGGCTACTGCGCATGCGCGGGCGCGGTGGCTACTGCGCATGCGCGGGCGCGGTGGCTACTGCGCATGCGCGGGCGCGGTGGCTACTGCGCATGCGCGGGCGCGGTGGCTACTGCGCATGCGCGGGCGCGGTGGCTACTGCGCATGCGCGGGCGCGGTGGCTACTGCGCATGCGCGGGCGCGGTGGCTACTGCGCATGCGCGGGCGCGGTGGCTACTGCGCATGCGCGGGCGCGGTGGCTACTGCGCATGCGCGGGCGCGGTGGCTACTGCGCATGCGCGGGCGCGGTGGCTACTGCGCATGCGCGGGCGCGGTGGCTACTGCGCATGCGCGGGCGCGGTGGCTACTGCGCATGCGCGGGCGCGGTGGCTACTGCGCATGCGCGGGCGCGGTGGCTACTGCGCATGCGCGGGCGCGGTGGCTACTGCGCATGCGCGGGCGCGGTGGCTACTGCGCATGCGCGGGCGCGGTGGCTACTGCGCATGCGCGGGCGCGGTGGCTACTGCGCATGCGCGGGCGCGCTGCCTACTGCGCATGCGCGGGCGCGCTGCCTACTGCGCATGCGCGGGCGCGCTGCCTACTGCGCATGCGCGGGCGCGCTGCCTACTGCGCATGCGCGGGCGCGCTGCCTACTGCGCATGCGCGGGCGCGCTGCCTACTGCGCATGCGCGGGCGCGCTGCCTACTGCGCATGCGCGGGCGCGCTGCCTACTGCGCATGCGCGGGCGCGCTGCCTACTGCGCATGCGCGGGCGCGCTGCCTACTGCGCATGCGCGGGCGCGCTGCCTACTGCGCATGCGCGGGCGCGCTGCCTACTGCGCATGCGCGGGCGCGCTGCCCTTCTTATATTAAAACCAAGATTTTCACTCTGTCCCCTGTAGTTTTCCTCGTATGTACCTTCAAAACGTTCATTCTGTCCCTCACAGATTAGCTCAGGTCTTTTCCCTCAAATTGTCTATGTCTGTCCCCTACCGATAAGAACCTCAATTTTCATCCCAAAATGTCACCTACTATTTGCCCCGATTTCACCTCAAAACGTTCATTTTCTCCCATACAAATTAACTCACATTTTACCCCCAAAACGTTCGTTTTATCCCCTACAGAACGTGCCCAGCATCCGAGCAACAGGACCGCGAATGCCTGGCGGCAGCAGCGCCACCGCTCCGCGATTTGCGCTCTGGCCACTGAAGCCCCACACGGCCGGGACAAGCATGAGGCGGCGGCACCCACGGAAATCGTGAGGTCGTGGCCTGCGGTACGGGATGTTACCCCCTGAGCGGCAGCACCGAGCGTAAAAAGCCGCTGCGCCCGCACGGCCTTCCCGCGGCGCTGCGCGTGGGTAGCTGCGGCCGCTCCCTGCACACGCGCAGCTTTCTTCAGCCGGCATCGTTGGGCCAATGCGCGCCTGCAGCTGCTCCCCGGGGTGGCTGTAGTGCCTCCTGTGCACCAGCAGGTGGAAGCAGCGAGCAGCACCACGCAGCTCTCCCGCTTCCCTGCGCGCACGTCGCTTTCTGTCATTGCACCCGTGCGGTTTTCCGCGTTACTGCACGGGCACGGCTTCTCAATTTACTGCGCGTGTGCCGCTCTCCAAGTCGTTGCTCATTCCTTTGCTTTTTTGAGTTCTGCCGCTTATGTGCAGGTATTTTTGCTGGGGTTTTTTTAGGTTTGAGGAGTTTTATTACTGCTTTTTAACTGCACGTGCACGGCGCTGCTGAGTTCACATGCACGGGTGCGGTGTTCTTACTTGCGGTGTTAGCGAGAAGGAGAAGAGCCCAGCCCGTGCTTGGGTTCGGGAGGAGTGCAGCAATGCGCAAGACAAACGTTTGAAACAACGCAGGTCAGCGCGGTGCAAACGACCCGGCAGGTGAGGGTAGCGCACAGCGAAAGGCTACTACGCGCACAGTAGCAGAAGTCACAATTGTGACATGGAAAAACATGCTTTCCTTCTCGCCCCCGATACAGGAGTCCAGGATGGACGCTTGGAGCACGTCCATCAGAGCACCAAGGACCTCTGCAGGAGCCACAGCCCTAAAGACTCACGATGGCACTGAACACCTCTGTGCTCTGTTAACCAAAGACTGGGGCAGATCATGCCTGAAGAAAGAGTGGTCTCTGTTTTTTTCCAAGCTGCTACAGAAACAAACAAAGGTAGAAAGGTAAAAATGAACAAAGGAGGGAAGGTGAGAAAGGTCGTTTGAAAGTCAAAGTCAGAGAGAGAGAGAGAAAGAAAGTCAAAGTCAGAGAGAGAAAGTCAAAGTCGGAGAGAGAAAGTCAGAGAAAAGAAAGAAAGTCAGAGTCACAAAGAAAGAGAAAGAAAAATAGAGAGAAAAAGGAATAGAGAAACAGAATAGGGTTTGAGAGAAAAAGAAATCGAGTTTAAAAGAGAATTAGTGTTGAAGAGAAAAAGAGAAACTGAGAAATAAAGTGACAGAGACATCCAGAAACAGTTAAACAGTGAGAAAAAGATAAAGAGTTAGAAAAAGTCAAGTGAGGAATAGACTGAAAAGTAAAGCAAAGCAGAGCAGCAAAGCAAGAAATACGGCAAAAAAATTACTAAACCACACCAAAGGAAGAGAGCAACCAAAAGGGGGGAGGGGGGGTATCTTTATTAGGGTTTATTCAACTTGATTGAACGAGGGTTTTTTATTTACACTTCAGCAAAGCAAGTGGAAATAACAACATACACAAGCACAAATACAATCCATATGCACACTGGTCAAAGTCCAATTGACATACAGAGCAATATGTGCAAGTGCAGCAGCAAACACCAACACAGAGCAACACAAGCCAACCCCCTATCAGTACAATGTAACAATTGTTCTATTTCTGGAAAATTCATTACATTTTATTGTTTCAGGAAACCCAAAACAACAGCAGCACAGGGAGAAGAAAACACTCATCCACCACACACCTCCTTCAGCTGACACACAAACCCACCCTCGCTCTCGTCTCGAGAGCACCCCATGGGAACGCGGTTCCCGGGAGCCCCAAAATCATCCCGCCTGACAAATCCCCGGCACGGTCGGCACCCAAACCCTGGCGATGAACGGCACCTCACAGACCGGCCGGGTCCCAGATAAACAAACCCAGCCGGGAGGGAAAACATCCCCAGACAGCGCAGCTGGGTTGTTTTTACTCTGAGTTTAAAAAGCAGCTGAAAAGCCTGAAAGGCAAAACTCACACACACAAGGTTAGGACCATTCCACACCCGCACTCTTCTCGCAGGCAGACAGACACAGGCACACACACACACAGTCACACACCCTTCAGCTTACACCCTGACTGCAGCCCTTACTCAAAACATTCCAGCCATGGAGATGCTCCGACACAGCTTCTGGATGCCGCTCCTCGACGTCGAACGGCGCGCGCCGGGAAAATCGGCAGCGTCGGTGACCGTGGAGATCCGGAGCCGCCTCGGGGACCTGCGAGACAACGGGAGGCGGTCAACGAGATGCCGAGGGCTGGGAGTTATTCCCACACCGGGCCCATAAGTCTTCTGCCCAAAAACCCATGAAAAAGAGACGAACCACTAAGTTTTATAACTCTTCTACTCAACCGTGACCCTACGTGCCAGGGCAGGGCAGCTCAAACCCAGAAAGCACACAGGGAAGTGTTTTACCATGTACAGCCCCGTGAAACAGAGTGGGCCGAGAGGCAAGAACTAAAACGCAGGGGAAAGCAGGGATTAGATACAATAAAATGTCGGTAGGGCCTTTTTTAAGCTGAACCTAAGTCGATCACTACATCAGGTTGAACTCTATGTTCACTTCCAAAGACATATGTCTTTTCAAATCCAGACAGCTGGTTTAGAACTTCTGTGTTGCTGTTTAGACATCAAGCTTTGGGGCTGAGGTTTTTTTATTCCCAGGTGCTTGCTGGCAGTAAAAATACACTTCACATCTGCAGTGTGTGCACGTGGCTTGGGCTGTGGATTCTGGGGCAAAAAAAATTCAGGAATCAGGGAAAGAAAGAGACGGAAAAGAGAAAGGGAGTGTGAAGGGAAAGGGAAAGGGAAAGAAAGGTGGAAGAGAGAAAGGGAAAGGAAAGGGAAGGGAAAAATTAGACATAAAAATAATATTAAACCCAAAAATAAAAATAAATATGATGCCGCTCCCCATCCCGTTCCCCAGTTCCCCATCCCGTTCCCCCGCTCTCCATCCCGTTCCCCATCCCGTTCCCCGTCCCGCTCTCCCGCTCCTCGCTCACCGCCCGGGCCCGTCCGTGCCCGCCCGCCCCAACCGCTCCCGCCGATTCCAACTGGCCACGCGCAGCCCCGAGTCGCCTCCCCATTGGCCAGCCCTCGGCCCGCCCCGCCTTCCCATTGGCCGTTGGGGCCGTCAATCACGCGGGAAACCCCGCCGCCCGCAGGCGCTGTCCCACGGCGGCCGCTGGAATGCGGCCCGGGCACATCCCCAAGGGAAAAGGAGGCACAAAATGAGGAATTGGGAAGTAAAAGGGGAAGGCTGCGCAGCGCCCGCGGCGCCCCGACAACGAGGAGCAGCCCCCACTCCTCTCCCCATCTTCGCTTTGCACCCCCGAGCCCTGCACGTTATCAGGGAGCAGCCCCAACCCTCTCCCATCATTAACTCGGAGATATTCCATGGTTTTTCCAAACTGCTGAATTTATTGTGCTGAAGAGCCGCTTCGTTCAGCACACACCGGTCCATAGAGCTGCATAGAAAAGTGCTGAGATACAATTCCAGGCTTCCCCAGCCCATCTCCAGGTGTCACCCCCAGCCCTCCCAGGGGCTCCCAGTTCCCAGGGCAGAGCAGAACCAGCACCCAGCCAGCAGCTCCTCGGTCCTGCGAGGTGTGTGGCACTTCCAGAAGTACACGATGCCTTGGAGCAAGCTGGCCAAACAATTCCACACCTAAACCCTTCAATCCCTGCAAGTCAAGGCAGACTCACAAATGCCCAAGAATTCGCACCTGCCATGGAAAAGTTAAAAGATCAACGTCTGCCTGAACTGCATTTGCAGAGTCCAATTGCACCCATTTTGCTCTGCCTCACGCTCGCAAATTGCCCGGAACGTGCTGTGGACAACAGCCTGGAAACCATGGAAAACTCCTGACACTGGTATCCCGACTCTGCCTCCTGCAGACACCCAGCTCAGGGAAACCTTTGCAGCAAAGCACATCCCAAAGGAGCTGTTTTCCCCGAGGAAGCCCAGCAGCGGCAGCGCTGCCCCAGAGCACAAAGCAGCAGCTCTGCTGGGGAAGAGCATCCTTCAGTTCCTCTGCTGCTCACTTGACCAGAGAGCTGTTCCTAGGCCACATTCACTGCCCCACCCTGGATGAAATACCTGCACCCCCCCTTCCAAGTGCTCACTGCTCCCTGCTGTTCACGTGACCTTTTCTACATCAAACTACCAGGAACAGTGCCCAGACAAATGGAGACCTTGCAAAAAAAAAAAAATAAAAAACCTGGGTTTGCATAAATAAGCACTGAACCTAAAAACTTTTATGTTTCCAGTATTCCAACCATGTCCAGATGGTGAGCAGGTGCTAAAAATAACAACAGAAAAGCACAAAAAGACACAAATCTTCCTTCTCGACCTTCAATATCCTCAATTCAGGAAAATCACCAAACTCAACAGCTCTATATAGAAGGGGAAAAAACCCCACGTGTACTTTGAGCTGGTGAGAAGAACAGGAACCTGCAGCAATTAAGGCTGCACAGTCCACAGCAGCGAGAGCTCAGCACACGTCCAGACAGGCAATTCCAGCACCTAAATTAAAAAAAGAAGAAAAAGTTGATTACTTTTTTTAAAAGTTACTCTAAGTTAGTAAAACCAAACCAGCCTTTGCTCTTGATTTTGGCTCACTGATGCACACACACACACACAAGAAGCCAATGGTCACACAGGGCCCCCTTGCAGAATTCCTGATCCAAACCCTCGCCTTTCCTGCCCAGCACTGAGGGAAATCTGACAGAGGATTCATAAAGAGCCCTCGCTGAGAGCAGTCATCGCCCCAGGCCTTCAGGCTTGGCAAGATCCTGAAGTGAACGGACCCAAATTCAATTCCTAAATCTGAATCTCTGACAAGTCCTGTTAGAAAAACAGCGGACAGTCCATCAGAACACAGAATTAAAAGGCTGCACAAGGAATAACAGAAGCTTTTCCAGGAATAGCACAAGTTCCTTCTCTCCCTCACCGGTCCGGGACCGTGAGACCGAACCTTGGGCCCCAGGAGACAGGAGAGCTGTTATCAACACCCGAACCTCCCAAGCGTTGTTATTGCTCAGAGAGCTGCGCCGGCACTGAGCTACTCCCATGCGCCTGCAGGGCTCTGGGGAGGGGCAAGACGACCTCCCACTCCTGCCTGGAGAAATTTCAACACCCTAAAAAGTCATTTCCCTTCTCTCTCTCTGAGCCACGGCCAAAGCAGCTGTGTAGAACGACCCGGGGGATTTATGGGAGGGCTGATTCTCTCAGGAAAGACCCCAGACCCTGAGGAAACAAAACCACCCCAAATTTCCAGCTGAAAACACGCTGCCTCCTGAACGGGAGCGCACAAAACTCTCTAGAGCCAGACAGGAGGTGACAGACCGGCAAAAGCCAAAAGATGTGCTCTGCTTGCATGCACTCTCTGACTGGTAATTCCACAGGAAATTCCCCACGGATCGTAAGCAGTTGCCTACAACTTGTCCTCTGCAATCATGACTGCCTTGGCTTTCTGTGGAAGTGTTTCAAACATCCAGGGAGGGTTCAGGGCCTTGGCTGGCTCGTTTATGGCTCTTCCTGACAGGCCCAGGCCAAACCCAAGCACCCCCCTCACTGCTCCAGCCCCAGGTTCAGGGAAATATTGATACGGCTTAGAAATACTCTCCTTCCCTGCAACTCAGTCCCTCCCCGCACATCCCCTGAGAGGATTTACTCCGTCCTTTGTTCCCGACAGCACCTCTCCAGCGCAAATCCCGCTTCACACAGACACTGACTAAGCAGACCTAAGGCAATGGTTCCAGCAGCAGCTGCAATCCCGAGCTCCCTGTCTCCTGCACAGCTCATCCAAGCACTCCCAGCAATCTCACCTCGGCCCAGACACCCTCTGTCCTCAGAGGGAAACACAACCCGATGGCACGCAGCTCTGGCACCACATTCCCTCTTCCCTTTTTCCAGCACACCAGGCTGCTGGCAATGGCATTCCCATGGCAGTTCATCCCAGCACAGAGAAGAGGAGCCTGTGACTTACCCACACCATGGGCAGGACAAGGGGGGCCCTAGCTGGCAGGGACGGGTTCTTCTAGCACAGAGGTTTCTGAGCCCAGAAAGGAGCCTTGCTTTGGCTTCCCTGACTTATTCAGCAGCCCTCTGGAAACACGTGGCAGGGAGGGAAGCTGCTTTTCCTGACACCATTCAGCTGCCAAAACCAGTAACCCCTCCACAGTGCTCCTGCAGCCTTGCCTGGCCCTGGGGCCATAGAGCAGGAGCCTTGTGGGCATGAACCTGCCCCTGATTCATCCCCTGAGCAAAACCCGCTAGTGAAAGGTGGTGAGAGCAACCAGGGCAGGGGTGGTAAGCAAATCTGGGACCCCTTAGGAGAGGCCTGTGCCACCAGAAATGTAGAATGGTGTCTTTCAGTTGAAAGGGACATACAGTGTTCATCTAATCCAGTTGCCTCACCAAACACAGTATCTGACATACAAAATAATAAGCAGAAACCTTATTTCTGATATTTCCTCACTTCTAAGTCTCAGAACTTGCAACTAAACCTACTCCATCTGAAAATTTGCGAATGTCATTTATTAGATTATTTGTAATCGTCCTCGCTGCTGAAGGGTTAACATGGTGTCCTTATATCCTGATGCTTATCAATCATTAAGGACACAGCAGAATTCTTCACTAAAATCTACTGTAGTCTTTTCCAGAACTGATTTCTAATCCTTTCCAAGACAGCTGCACAATTTAATTAAAAAAAAAAAAAGTGCTGAACCATATTTCACAACTTACCAGCTGCCTGCCAGGGCAGACGGGTGCATGGCTCTGGCAGGGAGGGCACAGCCTCAGCACCAGCCTGCCTGGAGAACCTAGCTCTGCTCAGTGCCTCAAGCAGCAGTGCCTCAGGAAGGACCCTTTCCCAGCCCATCCAAAAGGACATAGGCACTTACTGGTCTGGCCACAGGGAGGGGGTGAGTGCTGCAACGGGGAGGCTCCTGCACAAGTTTGGAGTGGGCAAAGAAGGCACAACTGAGAAGGAATGGCCACCTCAGCCCCTCTCCTTCATTACAGCTCTGCACCTTCCCCTACCTGTAGGTCATAGGGAGAGGTGACAATGGGCACTGAGGGAATTAGTTGGCTGAGCAAGCTGGTGGGCAGAAGGTCCAAGAAGCTGACTTGCAAAAAAACCCCAAAACCTAGAACGGTTCATCGTGATTAACCACATATCAGAAATGCCTTCCTCTCTAATGGTAAAGCCACTGACACACTTCTTCTTCTCTTGCTTTGTCATTTATCTCGTAAATCAACCCATCTGCTTTCAAACCAAACGTGCCAAGTAAATATGAAGATTATTAGGAAGCCTTTTTATTTCCCTAGAGCAAATTAAACAGCTGGAGGTTACTTTTTTTTTAACATTGCCAAGCTGTTACCAGGCGTAACAAAAGGCAGTTGGCTGCACACACAGCCCCGCAATGTTTCACTGGGCTGATACAGCAAAATCAAGGAACTTGTGCCTTGCACCCAGCTGCAAATGCCGGAGACGCACCGCTGATTTTATGGCAACTGTCACACCAGGAGAGCTGATCCTCCCAGACAGTGGAAGTACACAATTAGGTCACATTAAACATCGAGAAAATGCCACAGCAGTTCCACATGCCAACTACAAGGGAGTGACACTGGAAAACAGTTCCTAGCTGGCAAGAGCCATCCCAGCATCAGTGCATAATAAACTGCTAAAAGTTGACAGATGAAGTCTGAGGGTGCAGAAGCGTGAGCAATCACCCAAACAGAGGGATTCATAACATTTTCCCACAAGGCAGAGGAGTAAGACAGGCAAGCACCAAAGCCTGGTTTATTCCCCCGGGAAGCCACCGCTACCTCCTGTTCACAGAAACAGAGGGGCTGGGTACAGCATTCCTTCAGGAGGGTTTCCTTTAGGGCCAGAATAACAAGATGAAGCAGTGGTGCTCACAGCAGAAGCTTCAGACTTGTGTAGGCTTTTTTTTCCATGTACAACACCAAGCTCCTAGCCTTACCACAGGAGCAAAAGTGTTTGCAGTGTCCTGACCATTGCACCCACACACTACAGAGTACGTCCTTGGCCAGAGGTGGACTAGCGAGAAAAGCACAGCCCAGTCTGCTTACAGAAAGCCTTTTGCATCCTGTCAGCACCACCTACGTTCAGCTTAGTCCAGTCTTGCACACCTGAAATCAAAGGTAGTTATGAAAGGCAGCTGTTGTCACAGATAACAGACATTCTGTTGCACAATTATTTGGTGCTCGCCACAAATTGCACCGAAACAACTTCTATGCCATTGCCACAACAGTGGTAATTCTTTAAAACATGAATAAAAGGGCTCTGTACAGGAGGGCAGTGCTGCATGGGGAGAGAACACACCACACCATGTAAACTTCAACACTGTGAGAAGTGTCAGTCTATGTCTTTTTACTCCCATATACTCCCATGTATCTTGAAACTACTTGTGGAGTCTACTGATTACAAAAGCATGCTTAATTTTGCCTGTGATCAAAGACACAGCCATGATGCAGCAGCAAGCAGTGCACCTCAGGGAAACGTCACACAGTTTTGGGGATGGTAAGTGGGCAGCACAGCTTTCTCAGCACATGAATTAACACCTCAATTCTTTAAAAGTTTCCATTTTACCAGTTTCTTCACCAGCACTAGTTGTCGTGATCAGCAGTCCTGTTGCAATATCTCCTCTGCATGCATCCTCACAGAGCATCCCCATGGTTCGCTCCCCAACACAAGAGCAAGGCTATTCTTTACACTTTTAGGTCAGCCCTTTAGCACAGGTCAAGAGCAGCAGCTCATCCCAAAAGCAGCTGTCAGAAAGGCACAGGCAGATACGCACGCAGGAAGTAACCTCCTGAGGTACTGCTGCTGCACTGCCCATGACCAGGTCTGAGAGCAAAGCCACGCACCAGCACATGCTAAGAACCAAGCTGAGGGCTTAGAGGAAACAACCAACCTCCAGGATATTTTGAATTGTGAAACTTAATTTAAGCTACAGCCCAGAACAAAGAAGTTATGACACCCTCATAAACCAGATTTAGTCTGCTCTGTCATGGCACAAGATTACAATGTCACACTTTCACAGAATGGTTAAAGATTGGAAAGGGACCACTGGAGGTCACCTAGTTCCCAGACATGCAAGGGTCCCCCAAAGCAGCTTATTGAGGATTGTGTCCAGATACCTTCTGAATACCTCCAAAGAGGGAGACTCCCCAACTTCTCTAGGCAATCTGTTCCAGTGCTTGGGCATCCACACAGTAAAGTTCTTGCTCGTGTACATCAGTTTCTGCCCGCTGCCTTTTGTACTATCGTTGGGCAAAACCCAACCAGAGCCTGGCTTCATCCTCTTGGCACTCTCCCTTCAGATACTGATAGACTTTGATGAGGTTCCCTCTCTGTCGTCTCTTCTCGAGGCTGACCAGGGCCAGCACCCTCTGCCTTTCCTCACACATGAGATTCTCCTTAATCATCTTTGTCACTCTAAGCCGGACCCTCTCCAGAGGCTCCATGTCTCTCCTGTCCTGAGGAGCCCAGAACTGCACACAGCACTCCAGATGCGGCCTCAGCAGGGCCGAGCGAAGGCGCGGGGTCCGTCCCTCCCGGGGAGGCTCCGGCGGCCTGTGTGAGGGCCGGGCAGGAGCGGGGCGCGCCGGCCGCTCCCTCTCGCGGCCGCGGGGCCGCGCTGGGCTCGCAGCGCTGCGGCTGCCGGGCCCTCGCTCCCGGCAGGGCCCGGCCTGGGCCCCACCGCCCGTGCGGGAGCACCGGCCGCCGGACCCGCCTCCCGGGACACAGCCCCGCTCCCGCCCGACCCCGGCCCCGCTTACAGCACCTCGAGCCCTAAGTGACAGCTGGGCTTCGCAGGACCGAGCGCCATGGAAAAAGGGAATCCAGCCGAAATACGCACGCCTCACACTCCCAAGCTGTAGGGTGGGCTCTGATGAGAGCAAGAGCTCATCAAGACAGGCCCAGCCTAACCTGGGGGAGACCTGCGACAGAGGAGCTTGAATGTCCCATACCTGGGAAAGCAACAAAAAGCCTTAACCCAAAATTATTTAAGTAGTTCATATTCAGCATAAGTTTTCCTCCCTAATTCCCCATGCCCTCCCCACGACCCCAGCCAGCCTGGGTTTTGTAGAGTAATTTTAGGGCTCCGTGTTTCTGACCAGATCTCATCTACTGTGACATGTGACAGAGCCCAGTGAGTGGAAGGCTCCAGCCCACAGATCCCCAAGAAAATCTAAGATTTCCTTGCTGCTCATGCAGTTTTCTCAGACTGTTTGTCAAAAGTTATTGGTGGCTATTTTTTAAATGAAAGGAGTAGAGAGAAAATAGCTTTGAGGCATATTGGGCTAGCATATTGTTCAGACTCTGTACAGGAACAATAAAGCTTTTAGGATCCTTTGATTGACATATATAATGAAGGTAGCTGTCAAACCTTTGTGCAGCAATTTTATTTCGTATTGACAAGCTATTTCACTGGCCAGGGTTTTGCATAAAAGGAATCATTCACATTGTTGTGGTGCTGCTATTTACAGAGCCTAGAGGACAGTGGCATCACTACAATATAAAGATTAATATTCAAATTTCTTTTGAAATACATAACTCTGTATGCAACCTATCCTACGTGCACATCTTCATACAGGGAGAAAGGCATTGTTCTGCAGAGAGAAGGGGGCCTGGAGCTGCTGGGGGTTGTTGTTCATTCACTGATTCATCATGTAGCTTTTGAAAAGCCACTTAGTCACTCTGCAGTTGAATGTTTCTCTCTGGGGAGCAGAGAACAAAGCCTCAACACAAACTGCCATCACTGTTACCAGTCAGTGGCAGAGCTCACAGAGCCAGCATGGGGTCAAGGGGCTGCTCTGAGCAGCCCTTGTGTGCACAAAGCCCAGGACAGCTGTGCTCCTCCCAAAGAAGCTTCTTTCTCCTGCCAAAGCAGTGGCAGGGTCAGCTTGGGCTACCTGAGACAGCAGTTGCTGCTTGCCCACTACCTTTCTTTGATTATGAACAATAACTTGCCAAGAAATCACTAGCCTCAGAGAAAACAGGCAGAAAGCAAACGAGAGGGCAAAGCAAAACATAAAGGAGAGGGGGGGAAAAAAAAATCCACATAAGCAAGGATGACTCTCACACTGTATTTGCTATGCAGTCAAGCCCACAAGTGGGTTGTGTATCTGAAGGTGGAAATACAAAGACATGTCCTGTTCCCTGGGGAAAGGTAAGCAACTTCTCAAACGATCTTTAGAGGCTATTATCAGTCTCGCACTAGCACTGACATACCCTGTGCCCAAAGCCACAGCATGCACACACTGTATCCATAAAAAGAGATATTCATAGCTCTGCAGCTCATAGAAGTGCTGTGCCCGTGCTCTGGTACCAGTATCATTTAAAACAAAACAAAACAAAAAAAAGTTTGAGTTGCAAGTGAGGGTATGGAAGAACTTGCACGGCAAGAATTTGGAAAGAGCGTGGTAATCCAGCTTGGTCAATGGGCACACAATTTTTTAAGAGTGTACCACGTTTGTTTGTTCAGTCATTCCTATATTCATTTTCAAGTCCAGAGACAGCAGCTTCATGTCTAGCCCCAAAATAACAGCACTGTCTGAGACAAAACCAGCTTGGTCAGGGGTACCAGAGCTTTTCCCAGCCCGTTTATGTAATAAAGCATTATATACAACTGTTGGAAAACATACCAGTTTAAAAATCTTTTATCTATGACTTTAGCCAGGTTTGCTCATCTTTGCCCCAGGGGAAGGGAACTGAAGCTTCTTTCCAGGGCATTGTTTCTCTAGGTGAGGCCTGATGGGCTTAGCATTTCAACAGACTGGGAGTAGCCCCAACAAGATAAAGCCATCGATGGAACATCAACAGAACCAACAGAACCTCAGTGGCCATCTAGGAACATCTACCCCAGACTCTGCCTCCGGCAAAGACTGATAAGAAATTCAAGCAATGAAGATCTAATTAACATCAGAAGCGAAGAAATCCGGATCTAATAGGAGAGCAGATACTAGGAACTACACAACTTGAGACCAATGAACACTGACCCAATTCGTTTCTATGAGTTTTGACTGCAAAAAAGATCTGAAAATTCTAGTAAAGATCATGTGTCATGGAATGATTCTCCGCACACCCGGGCTATGTGCGGATGAGATGATTTCTGTGGTACATCCTGGCCAGAGAAGAAAGTAGTGCCTTGACTCTCTAACATTAAAAATGTTGTTGGAGGGCTTTTTGTTTTTCCTGCAGTTTCAGTGACACAACCAGGAAGCAGAACAGGAGCTATATGTCCCTGTTACTTGGGTCCTAAAATACAGAGAAAGAAGACAGGGCAGAAAGCAAAGAAGAAAAACAGAGCTTTGTCCTCATTCACATGATAGCCCTGTAAGGCTTTAACCCAAAAGATGTAACTGTATAGTGAAACATCTATGGGGGACTCTCTTGCCTGGCACAGAGGGGTTCTGCAGATAGACTTCCAGGGTGGGGAAAGAGTACCAAGTCGGCAACACAAATTACTTCAGGCCAAACTCCAATACATAACTAGAGATTCCATAGATACATCCAGCCTTAAGCCCAGGAGCAATACAGGTGGAGAGAACGGAGCCTGGGTGATTAAAACTACCTATTTAAGCAGTTCAAGGTAGCTGGAAGCAGCACTGGTGCCTCTGGGTTTCTCTGTTCATTATTTAAGGTGAACATAAAAACACAGAGTGCAGGAGCCCAAGGATGTTCCTCACTGGCTTCAAGCTGGCAGTTTGCTAAAAGCAGCGCTCCTTGGTTTCCTTGGTTTGCCGACCAGCAGTGCCACCTCCCCTCCCTGCTGCCACGGTGCTCAGCCTTCCCCAGGGTTAACAAAAGGGCACGTTACTCTGCTTCGCCAGATTTCAGCTCTGAGAATTTCATTCTGAACAGTTCAGCATCTGCTTTGGCCAAAACAGTTCCGCTATTTCCAGGAATATTATTAAAGGAAAAATATACTGCTTGGCACACGCTACCTAAATTCAGGCAACCTTTTATATGAGGATCTCTAGCTTCAGAAGGGAAATTTTGAAATCTGGCAGAGAGGTGACCTTTGTGGTAGAAATGTGTCTATCCCTATCAAAACCTACCTACCTTTGGCCAGATTACAGAGCAGGGAAATACTGCAGTTAAGGGCGCAGTAACGAGTTCTGAGAACTGCAGTTACTTGCTGTTTCTGCTGTGGGCAAGAGGTCCCTGATCTCCTGCAGAGCTGCAGCTTGTGCTCACCCACTGCCTTGGCCAGTTACGGCTGCACAGGTCCTCCATGGCTGGATGACGAAATTACAGAGCCAAGGGTGAGCGGAGAGACCAGCATTCCATCTGACGCCTACATACATTCCCGTAACTTTCGGATACGGGACAGCCCCATCTGCCACACAGCCCAGGGTCAACGTCAGCATCACGAGTGCTGCGCAGGCACGAGGGCACTGCAGGAAACAAACTGCGACCAAAAAACCCAGGGCCATTACAATACATCGATGCACAGCTGGAAGAATTAATGTCAAGCAGACAACGGCATTGCAGACGTCCCCTAATAACGAAGGCTTGAATCTGCTGTCTCAGTAAAACTCTCTAAACGAGGTTTGTGTGCAGCTTATGGGGAGTTTATGAAAGAAATATAAATATAGGCCATCATTCTGCAAAGCTTCACAAACCCAAACCCTTGCATTTAGGTGCCATGTCTCGGACTTTGCTGCAAAATCAAGGCCATTCACGTTAAAAGCACAGACAAGAACATCTGCTCAAACTGATGTGTTTTAACTGTATTAGTTAATTATCCAGACAACTCTTCTTATGTCATGGAAATGCAGTTTGAACACTGGCAGATAAATGCTCTTGCATTAAAAAGGGAGAAATCAGTATTTGCTGTTGGATGTAAGCAGCCATTAGAAGAAACAGTCCCACCTTTCACCCAAGCATACCTTCTCCCCATCTTCAGCACATTATGCAGTCCTTCTGTGTATCCGTGTGTGGGATCTCAGGACTCATATCCATATACCGAGAACTGGCATGTCATCATCATCCTGGAGAATGATTTCAGTTCATTAAGTGCTGCTAGGAAAAAGATATAATTCCTCTCACCAAAAGCCTCAACAGGCTACAAAGGAAGAGTACAAGGAAAAGTTAACTTCTTTCTTCATTATATGTATGCCCTTTCCTCATGCATAAAGCAGGAGCAACACAGAACTTCTATACATATAAAGAAGTTCTATAGATAGATAGATTATATACTTCAGTACATATATGTACGTAGATAGATATAGATCTATGTATTATTATGTACATACTTCAGGTCTGGTTAAAGCACAGCGGCGAGCAGAGGGGGTCTGTGGCGCTTTCATTCCGTGAGAGAAGAAAACCGTACCTCCTGCAGAAGGCAAACTGTCCGTGCAGACTGCAGAAGGCACTCAACAAACAGTTTTGGTTTGTCACTCAAGTGCTTGGTTAATGATTCACCCTGAACAACCAGGCAAGGAAGAAGCGAGCTTGTTCTCCTTCAGTGCACTGGCTGCATTAAGAAGAAAGAGCTCAATGTGGAGCCAGTGCAAGAGAGAAACTTCCCACCTGCACTGCTGCAGGAAACTCTTCCCAGGAGTATGAACTGGGATTATGTATCACAACAGCAGGTATGGCTGGAACTATGGAACCAACCCAGCCACACACGGACCTTGTGATATATTTTTCATTAGCAGAACCCAGATCCTTTACGCAGTAGTTGCCTCCCAAATGTGGAAACTGCAAGATAAAAAGCACATTTGGGTGACTTCTTGATGGGTGACTGCAGAGCCACAGGCTCATCTCAGATCTCCCACAGACCCAGCCTTGGAGTGCCTGCAAAATCCTTTTTTCCTCTTATGCTTCTGAATGGTTAAGGCAGCGTGGCGAGCCATTTTACAGGGGATTTCAAGAAAATGACACGCTTGATGTTTACATGTTTTTGCCCATGAGACAACTTTGATATGCCTTGTGAAACACATGCTTTCACAGAAATCTGAGGAGGAAAACGACATCACCAAGAACAGTAAAATCTTGTTCTGTTTGGAACAGACAATTTTAACAAGACTGTTTTAACGGGAATAGCATTTGGTAGATATTTTTAAATGTTGGCAGCAGGTTTTGCTAGACAAAATTTTATGATATCATTCCTTGGATAGATTGCTAATCTGCAAAAACCCATCATTTGAGACCCATTCTAACATTACAGAAGTCCCTTGATTTCCATGTACACAAGGTCAGGCCATTTATGAGTGTAAAGTGTCCCCAGTACTTAATTTTTCCAGGTGACACCCGGTGCCACTTGGCTGTTTGAAAGACAATTTGAGCCAGTACACTTCCACATAGGACTGCACAGAATGGCCATGTTCTTCTTCCCTTCTAAGAGTTGCATAAGCAGATATAAATGTTTCTGTGTTCAATAACTAAAATTAAGATTCCCTTTGCTTGTAGCCTCCTTCGAGAATGTCACTATTCTGTTTGAGAAACCACATCCTGCTCTGCATCCTATGTGGATTCATTCTGTCAATCCAGGGAGATCAAGTTCAGCAGCCTCCCCAGGACTGCTGATAATCTCCTGAAAGTCCACAGTAAACATTTCTTTACACACTGGATCAGATCTGATGAACTATACAACTTCACACCAGCCAGGAAAGTGTGTGGGACTGACTTTTTAACCAATGCAGACGTGGGGGTACACTTACAGGCCAACTATAATTTTCCCTAGAGAATGCTGAGCATATATTTTTTCCACTCAGAGCTATTGTTCCATGTTTTCCCAGGACTTCAGAGTATGTCCAGCAGTGACTGGAACCCCCATGCAGTAAACCCACTCAGGCTTACCAGGAAGCTTCTGTGGGAGCCTCAAGTTTCGGTGCAGCTCAGAAGCTGCACGCGCCTAAAGCATCTCCACGGGAACACGAAGCTTCCCTCGTGCATTTCATTTCTTTATCCGAAATATTCTTCCCACTCAGCCACAACCTAGAAAGGAAAAAAAAGGAAAAGAAGGAAGATCAATTAATTTTGACATAAGGAGTCTTGACTATCCCAACACACTGCAAGGTGAAAAAACATCCCTGCCCCTCTAACAAATCCCCCTGATACTGTCTCCATCAAGTATCAATTATTTAAACGCTGTATTAAGGAGAGTAAAGACACAATGCTTGGAATTCTCAACAACGGCTCAGCTTGGCTACTCCAAGCACTTTCCCACCTGGGGAGCTGAGCAGTTCCAGATTTAAACACCACATTTAATACAAATCTGACAGCAATTTGATTTGATTTGGCTGCCAGCATCGGAGCTGCTTCCACACAGACACACGAGGCTGCTCCGAGCTGCCATTTCATCGGCGCCTGGGGACAGGAACAGCACCCGCACCGGCCACCTGGCTCAGCCCGGGCTCCATCCAGCACCCACCGAGAGCCGCTGCGAGCTGAAATCCTCCCGGCCCCTCCTGCCGGGGAAAGCCTGCCTCCGGCTCCGGCTGCCCCCAGCTCCCACCTCCCGGGGAAAGCCTGCCTCCGGCTCCGGCTGCCCCCAGCTCTCACCTCCCGGGGAAAGCCTGCCTCCGGCTCCGGCTGCCCCCAGCTCCCACCTCCCGGGGAAAGCCTGCCTCCGGCTCCGGCTGCCCCCAGCTCCCACCTCCCGGGGAAAGCCTGCCTCCGGCTCCGGCTGCCCCCAGCTCCCACCTCCCGGGGAAAGCCTGCCTCCGGCTCCGGCTGCCCCCAGCTCCCACCTCCCGGGGAAAGCCTGCCTCCGGCTCCGGCTGCCCCCAGCTCCCACCTCCCGGCAAACAGCAGCTCCATCCTTGGTGGCTGCTCCCGGCTGCGGGCAGCCGCCGCCCTTCGGGCAAGCCGATGGCTCGGGCAGCTCCGGTGCCCGCTCTTCCTCGATGCTTTTGCGTTTTCCTGCAGCTCCCCGGGCCGGAGGGAGCGGGGGGCGCGGGGGGGGGGGGGGGGGGGGGGAACGAGAGCCCGGCACGGCACCGCGGGGCGCGGGGACCTCTCGTGGGAGAGGCGCGGCGCGCGCGGCACGGAGGTGTCCCCGCCGATGCCTGCTGGCCGGCGCCCACGCGCCTCCCGCCCGCCCCCGACGCCGCTGACCCCACAGCCCGCAGCAGCCCCAGGTGTGAGCGGCCAGGATGAGGAGGGGGCGGCTCCTGCCAGAGGCCGCTCTCCGAGGGTTCCCCGGGCACAGCTGTGCAGGGAGCTGCTGGTCCAGAGGGGCAATGGGGGCATCCCGAGTGTCCCTCCAGGGACAATGGTCGGAGCATCCGGCAGGAGCTGGGGAGCAGCCGGAGGCACCTGGGCACAGAGCACTGCTCCCAGAAAATGCCCAGGGAAAACCCCTCGTGCCAAGGGGCAGCACCTGAGCAGGCAGGGCAGCATGTGGGGTCCCAGGGAAACATTCCACTTTCCCCTTTCATCTTGGCAGCCCTTCCCCAGTGCCCCCCCTCAAAAAGGGGGGTTATGAGGAGAAAAGGGATTTAAACGGAGGGAAAAAAACTTCCATAATTGTCTGTGTTTAAATTGAGGGGGAATCCCCTTCCTCTGCAATTTTAAGGGCATCAGTTGAAGAAAACCCTGCCTTTTCCATGCTCTTAGGGGTATCACTTGACAGGGAATCCCCATTTTCCATTATTCTCCAGTTTAAATAGAAGGGGAAAACCTTGACAATGCTATTTTATTGATTGGAATTGAGCATAACTCCCCCATTTTCATCATCCCAAGGTTTAAATTGAGGGGAAAGCCCGGTTGTCCCTCCTTTATAAGGGTGTGAATTGAGGGAGAAATCCCCCTTTTTCCATCACTGGAGAGACCTGAAGTAAGGAAAACCCCTCTTTTTCCAGTATTTTAGGGGATTCAGAGGAGAGAACCCATTTATTGCTATGGCATCTATTTAAGTAGAGACAAACACTCCCTAGTCTCTCATTTTAAGGGGTTCAATTGAAGGAAGCTCCCCCTTTTTCAGCATTTTAAGAATTTCAATCTGTACTTCAGGGCACTTCTAGCTGGGTACTGGCACCTAATCTCTCACAAGGGAGCGAGCCCAGCACTCACAAAACCTTCCTGCTGCCAGAGAGCCCATTATTTTTTCAGTTTTATTTATAATGAATACATCCCTAATTAGAGACCCCAACAGGAGTTACACCATGTATATTATTACTATTCTTCTCCACCCTCCATAGTCCTGTGACTCAATAGCCACCAATGAACAATTACAGAACTTAACAAGGAATCATGCAACTCATGTGTCTACGCTGCCAAAACAAGAAGCTTTTTTAGCCTTTCAGTGGATGCAGCTGTAGTAAAACAGAAGGCATCTACAGAGCCCTTTAGTCACCTGGAATTTAAGGCAGAGCAGCCAAACAGCTGCAGCTCCTCCCAGTGCTTTTATCCCTTCTGGTAAAATTGCCTCCTCCCTTTTCCCGGGCATTGTGGGAACGAGAGGCGGGCCCGGCCAGGGGTATATTAACCCCAGCCCTGGGTAAAAGAGGCTCATTCTTTCTGTGGGGTTAGTTGGGGTGAGGGTGTCTTTTTGTTTCCATGGGGGGAGGGGGTCATTCAGGTTTTCTCAGCTTTCTTTCAACAGGTGCTTTTGGCATCTAAAGCAATAGAGGCTTTGAAGACACTGTGAAGAAGATAGCATTGAGTGCATAGTTCGTGATTTTTGGATCGAGTGTTCAAGGTTGTTAAGGTGCTTGGTGCTTTTTGTATTTTTTTTTTCTTTGCCTTGTTTTTCTTAGAAGCACTGCGATTTCCTGAAATTCCAGATTGTGTCAGTATTACACTCCAAATGTTTCAGCAGGTTCATTGTGCTGCAAGAGGGAGCTACCCTGGGTCAGAGATGACATCGGAGATGGAGGCTTCTGATAGGTAAGTTAAGGACTGCAAGTATGAGTGGGAGCGGGAGCAGGGTCCCAGTTAGTAGCTGACTTGTTAGGATTGGGCTTGTATGCCACTACACTGGTGCATTGGTTTTGGTTTTCTTTGTCATAGCTGACTAAGAGGCCAACCTGGTGATCCCAGTGCCTTTGGAGATGGCTGAGGTGGACTCCTTTGCATCCAGTGTGGATTCTCATCCCTGGTCATCTGAAAGCTAAGTTGGGGGCTGGGGCCCGGAGAAGGGATGATAGCAGGATAGTGGGTTGGAAATTGCTGGGAGAGATTTAAAAAGTAGTGTAGGGGAAAGGGATGCTCTCCAAGGGGCTTCTTAGGTAAGCTAAAGGGAGTAGCCCTACTTTTGACTGCAACTGTAGGGTGTGCAGCGCAGAGCAGTTCCAGTGTGTGTTGTCTTGTCCGGTGTGTGTTCTGTGTCTTTGGCTTCCCTTGGATCAGATCTCTCTGCCTTTTACCCTTAAGGGGCTCATCATAAGCATTGGCCATCATCTCTAGCTTCTTGAACTTTTGTACTTCTCGGTAGGATGCCAATATCACTTGTTCTTTTACCAGTGGGCTTGGCCACATCTTGGAATCACATCTTGAAAGCACTGAGTCGGATCTCTTTGGAGGCCTTGTTCCCGGCTGTACTGCCATCCATCCTTTCCAGCCATGAGCTGTAATGTCCTGGAGCTTGTAAGATTGTCAGGATATGGGAGCATTCTAAATGTGGCCTTGTCTCTCACAGCCATCTTGATCATTGTGACTGACAGTTCTTAGAACAGGTCACTGTTCCAGTCTTTTCTTCTGCTTCTTAGAGCCTCTTTCATCCACCATTGCCATACCATCAGTTATCTTTTTTGGCGTCGTCCCTGTCCTTGCTATTGTTCTTCTTGTCGAGAGCTTTTTTTATCATCCTCATGTCACACTGCTTGTAGTATAATGATTTGTTTGAGTTTGTGTCTAGCCTGGAATTGCTCTGCTCTGTAGAGTAGTCCTGGGGGGGGGGGGGGTTAGGTGGAGAAGAAAGGAGACTTTATAGGGAGCCTTTTGCTTGGCTCAGCCACCTGAGCCATGCCTTGGATGGAGTGACTGTGGCCAGTCTGTGTGGTGTTCAGTGGAGATGTGGGAGTGGTGCAGTGGTGTCTTGCAGTTTCATAGTAGTTTGTCCTAAGGCCGACTACTGTGGGATCCTAGGCAGTTTGCTTTGAGGAATGAGAACTTGGGAAAGGCTAAGCTTTCCCTGTCTGTCTGGGTAACTTTGACAAATAATTCTTTTGCAGAGGGAGAGCATGTAAACCTGATATGAATGGAGGAGACCAGAGGAGCACAGCAGCGAGGTGGGTGGGTGCCTGAAGTCCAAGCTACGGCCTGACTTTGGGCTCTATGTTTACCTCACTGTTGGGATTTTCATTTTGAAGATGCGAAGCACTTGGCACAGCAGGGTATTGGCACTGGGGGGACCATGAGCTGGATGAGTATTGATTCCAGCACAGAACTGGATGCTACTGGAGTTGTTGTATTAGTGATGAAACTATAAGTAGCCTTTGATTTTTTTTTTTTGTGTTTTACAGGTGGTCTGCAGCATTCAAATTGCTACTCCAACATGACAGACACCCTTGCAGAAAGAGGTCACAGTCAAGCACTTTCAGGTGGAACCTATCTTGGCAATGCAACCCTTTTGGACACTACATGGGCATGTGCCTTTCCATTTTGTTTTGCCCCTTCTCCCCTGGGAAGGTTGGTCATCATTCAGCTTTTCAGGGGTGGTGTTTCATTTTGGTTATGTTGCAGGGCTGTTCTTTGTCTTTGTTTTTAGGAAGTAAACCTGGATATCAGCAGTCAAGGTCAAGTGAGTGAGGTAAGCAGTGACCAGTGGATGCAACCAGTTATTGCTCAGGTGCCAAATTCTGGGGCAGCTCAAAGCATGCATTGTCTGAGCATCCATTTGTGTGTTTTAGGTGGCCCACTTGTATTATGCCTACAGGGGCTGAACCCCCTCATGGACCAGCTGATGGAGCCAGTTTATCACCCTTGAGCTGCCTGTCCCTGTGAGCCTTCCAGAAGTATTACAGGGCTCTGCGATGAAGCCTGTACCTTTTCTGTTTGAAGGTGCCATCTGGGCAGCCTTTGGCAATGGCTGAGGAGTTGTGGCGAGTCGGGGAGGGAGGGAGGAGCGAGGGTCCCCTCAAGTTTCAGCAATGCTACATCACCTTGTCTCCCCTTAACCCAGGGATACCCTGCGATGTCCGCCTCGGAGTGTGGCCACAGAGTATGAGCCAAGGACCGGGGCGTTCTCAGGAGCCGGTGAGTAGTGGAATTGTTGGGTTTTGGCTGATGTGCTGCTGAGTTCAGGCACTGATGTTGGGTTTTCTTTATTGTAGTAGACTGAGAGAGAACAGCCCTCTGAGGGCAGGAACTTCCCAGATGATGAGGTGGCCTTGTTTTGCACCTGATGAGGATTTGCATCCCTGGATATCTGAGAGCTAAGTCAAGGGCTACACCTCAGGGAGGGGGATGAGAGTGGGGTGCTGGGTCAGGACTTGGTGGGAGGGATCTTTGAATTAGCTTTGGAGATGGGGATGTCCACGAGAGGGCCCCTTAGGCCACGTAAAGGCAAAGTCTCGCTGTTGATCGCAATGCTGAGGTGTGCATGGCAGAGCAGTCCTGGTGCGTGTTGTGTCACTTGTCTATTGTGTGTTCTGTGTCTCTATTGTGGGCATCTTGTGTCACATGTCTTTTGCCTTACCCCTTTGAGGGGCTTATCAGAAATGCTGGGCATCATCCTCAGCAGCTCCTTTGCGTTCCTTGGCCTGACGCTGGTACCCTTGAACCTTTGACTTGCAGGCTCGGACATGCATGGGAATCGCATCTCTCTTTAGCACTATTGAGTCAGACACCTTTTACAGTCTTGTTCTGAGCTGTATTGACAGCTGTGCACCGCAATGATCCCTTATAACAGATTAGGACTTGGGAGAATGTGAGGATAGGTAGAGGATTCCAACCGTATGATCCTCGGGCATCCATCTTTGCAGTGCTTGGCATAAGTCCTTCTGTTAGGGTCTTTTTCTGCCAGAGTTCTTTGAGCCTCATCGGCCTCATCTAGGTCATGTCATTGGTAATTCTTCTTGCTGAGAGTTTCCTCTCCTTGTTGCATCCCCTTGTTTGTCATCTCCTGTGTCACAGGTGTCTGTGTTTGGCCTGGGGCTGCTTTGCCCTGCTACATAGTCTGGGTGTAGGTGTAATAGGATAAGTCCTAGGGACTTGACATTTGTAATGTAGGGATTAGTTGGACTCAAGATGGTATTTCTAGATTAACACAAAATGTTTGGAGCTGCTAAGTTATGATGCAGTACTTTGACTTTTGTCATCACTTTCTTTCAGATGCAGATGGATTGAATCTGTGGCAGAGTGCCCCATACCAGGTGAGGTGGTTCCCACAGGAAGGTCAGTCACCGTTTGTCTTTGCACGGCAAGTGTAAATGGTGACTATGTTACAGCTTTGTTCTTCATCTTTATTTGTAGGAAGTAATGCTGAAGATCAGTGGTCAAGGTCGATGGAGCGAGGTGAGCGGTGACTGGTGGCCAGAATGAGTTGTTACTGCTTGGGTATCAGTTTCTGGTGCAGCTCTAAGCATCCATTTTTGTTTGTGCATTTTAGGTGGTCCACTGGGAAGGTGTCCCGGCCCTGGGATGCTGGAGGCCAGGTGGGTGCAAGCTTAAGCTATAGGTGTGGTGTACTTCAGTTGGAGCAGGGAGGCTGTGGTTTCAGTCTCTCAGCATGTTTTTTTGCTTTGCTTCTCTGCAGGTGCTGCTGCTGCCCTGGGCATGCCAAGGGACAGAGGCGAGCAGGTGAGTTGGCATTTAGGTGGGGCGACTGATAGGTGAGAGGTACGTGGCAGCATGCGAAGCGTGTCCCTTTTCGCTTTGCGGGTATCGTCCGGGCCACCTCCGGAGTCGGATGGAGATTTGAGGTGAGCCTGGGCCAGTGGTGCAGAGGGAGCCCAGCCCGTGCATTTATTCTTCTGGAGGGCAATAGTCGCAGTTTCTGTTTTGTTGTCTTAGGTACTACAAGTAGGTGCAGAGCCTAAGTTTGGAAACGGCCAGTGAGCGATGAGCCTCAGCAGTTATGAGGGAGAGAGGTATTGTGCAAGGGGTCACTTCTGGGATGTGTTATCACAGTCTGAATTTTGTCATTATTCTCCATCTTTTGCAGCTGCCCAAGTGGGCTGTGGGCCATGTATTGACATCCACGGTGCTGAAGCGTTCTTTTCTGTTGAGGATGGATTTCGTCTGCTGGTCTTCAGAGAGCTAAGTGTGGGGACTGTTGGCTGGGAGAAGGCAAAAACCTTTGGAATCACAGGAGGCAATTTGAAGTTAGCTTAGAGGAGAGGGCTGTAGTGGGCCAGGCCCCTTGGAGGTTAAGGGAGAGAGGGTTTCTCTTCAGCATCACTCGAGCCTTTGCCGGGCCGGGCAGTTCCAACCCATCTCCATGTTCTCGTGAGCTTTGCATCATTGGATTTTGAGTCTTGATGTCATTGTCCATCTTTTCACCCGAGGAGCCTGCCTTCGGGTCTGGCACGATTGCCACGGTCTAAATTTTGCCTACTCTTCAGTGTAGCCATGCTTTTGAGCACTTTTGAGCATAGCAAGCACGTGGACATCTTGCATCTTGGCCATTTGTGGGTCGGTCATGTTTTGTGATGTCACTTCTGCCTTTGGCAGCAGAATCCTTCTCTAGGGATCCCTTTGTATCAGCTGGCAGTCGTTGCCTCCTTCTCTAGGCCTACTGCACTTCTTGAGCATCCTCTTACCAGCTTTGGCACTAACTTCTCATAAGGAGTTTACCTTTCACTGTCACGTACTACTGCTGTAGAGCCTTCTTTCCTTTGGCGTCATCGGTCTCTGGCTCATCTTGCATTAGCAATCTTGGGTCCATCAGGTAAAACTGCTGGGCAGTTTCAGTTTGTGTCTATGTTATGTGGTCTGTGTCCGTTGTCTTCAGTGTCATAGGGCTTTGTGATGTCTCAATGCTTTACAGGCATCGTTATGGGCCATATCGGCAGCAGGAGCACTTGCATACTTTCCTGGATCGGGCTTATTCTGGCATCTTTCTGGTTTTGCTTTTTGAGACCAGAAGAAGTACACAAGGTGTTCCTATCCATCTTCCTTCTCAGTTTTGGTAGTATCTTTTTTTTCATGTGCCGTTCCCTTGGACTTCTGTATGAAGTGTACTAGACCCTCCTCACTGCAGTAGTTTCGTAGCTTCCGTCGCCTCAAAGCATCCTGGTCTCAAGAATTTATCTTCTGAAGCGTTATCTCAAGTCTTCATGTCATCTTTGCTTATATTTGATGCACTGTGTGTCCATGTGCCACTTATGCTTGGAGCTGCCCTGCCCTGGCACATTCAGTCCTGGCTAGTTTGAACAGTTTTAGAACTCTCCTCTCCTGTCTATGGGCTTTTGGGTAGAAAGTTTATGGGGCTGGTGTGGGGATAACTCCTAGCTGTCAGCTACTTGCAGACTGCCTCATGCTGTCTTGCAGGTCCCTAAGGCAAATTTTGATCCCTATGGTCACTGATGCTACCAATTTTCCCAGGATCTACTGTTCCACATCAAGGAGCAGCAGATGGAAGAAGATGTTAAAGCATCTTCTTTAGGGGGGAGTGTTTCTAGTAAGGGCTGCAGTCAGCGTGTAAACTGAAGAAGGGGTGTCTGAGAGTGTGTCTGTCTGTGTGTGTTGACTGGCTCTAACCTTATGTGTGTGTTGTTTTTTGCCTTTCAGGTTCTTCAGTTCATTTTAAAATTTAGAATACGAAGCACCCAGCTGGTCCTGCCCATGCTGTGGGGTCAGTCAGAGGGACACAGGGTTCCTCTTCTCCTTTGTGCTGGGATGAACTGCCTAGGGAATACCATTTCTGACAGCCCAGTCCTACCTGTGTCCTTTGGACAAGGGCAGAGGTGAAGAGGCGACTGCCAGAGTTCCTTGGGGATGATGGAGTTGTGGTGTTTGGCTGTGCCCAGAGGGGCAGGTTGGGCATTATTTGTGTGTCTGAGGACTGGGGAGCCGAGCTCTCAGTGCATTCCCAGCTCTCCCAGGGGTGGGAGCAGGTGCAAGGCTGGGTGACAGCCTCTGGTCGGGGCAGGCCCTGGCCCCGGCACGGACACGGGGTGGTTTGGGGACACTTGGGGAGCCGGGGGAGGAGAATGAGGGATGGTGCTGGGCGGAGCGATCGGCCTGTGCTCGTGTCAGCGCAGCCGTGCAGGGCACTGGGATCTGGGTAAAACTCCAGCTCTCCTGGTGTTCAGGGATGCAAGGTCTGAGGGACTGGATTTACCTAGGGCTTTTCAGGAACAAGGGGAAATGTGGTGCCAGAGCTGTGCCCTATCAGGTTGTGTTTCCCTTTGGGGACAGGGAGTCTCTGGGCTGAGGTGAGATTGCTGTGTGAGTGGCAGGGAACAGGGAGCTCAGAATTGCAGGCACTGATGGAATAATTGTCTTAGGTCTGTTTGGTTTGTGTTGGTGAAAACTGGGATTTGGGCTGGAGAGGTGCTCTTGGGAACAATGGATAGAGTACATTTGCTCCATGGATGTGTCAGGAAGGACAGGGAAGGGGAGTATTTATAACCTGTTCTCAGTATTTCATGCAAATTTGGGGTGGAGCAGCAATGCAGGTGGGTGGGTTTGGCCTGGGCCTGTCAGGACTAACCACAAAGAATCCAGCAAAGCCCCTGACCCCTTAAGGCATCTGTGAAACACTTCCACAGCAACCCAAGTCAGAAATCCAGTGATTAGGGAGGTAAAATTATAGGTAATTGCCTATGATCTGTGGGGAATTTCCTTTGGAATTATCAATCAAGGCAGGGCCTATCTTTCAGCTCTTTTCCTGGTGTGCAGTTTGCTCTCTGGTTTAAATGAGTTTGTGTGCTCCTGTTAACAAGCAGTGTGTTTTCACCCTGAAATTTGGGGTGATAGGCCTTCTTTAGTGTTTTTCCCACAACTGAATCATCCCTTCCATGAGTAGTCCATGTTGTTCTACACAGCTGCTTTGGCCGTGGCTCAGAGAGAGAGAAGGGAAATGACTTTTTAGGGCATTGAAATTTCTCCAGGCAGGAGTGGGAGGTCGTCTTGCCCCTCCCCAGAGCCCTGCAGGCGCATGGGAGTAGCTCAGTGCCAGCACAGCTCTCTGAGCAATAACAACGCTTGGGAGGTTTGAGTGTTGATAACAGCTCTCCTGTCTCCTGGTAGCAGTCCTAGGCGGAGGAGGGGAAAAAAGGAACTTGTGTTATTCATGGAAAACTTTCTGCTGTTTCTTGTGCAGTGTTTTAGATCTTTGTATGATTTACTATCCAGTGTCTGTAGGTAGAGAATGACTTATTGGAGGTAAAAATTGAGATAATCACTAATGGAAATGGTAGGGAAAACTTTTGAAGTGAACTTGAGGTGACCTGTAATGGAGAGCATGAAGATTTTGAAGTAAACTATAGCAATCAGTTGTGCACAGGTAGGGAAACCTTTGGGGGTAAAATACAAGGTCACCTCTAGGTGAGGGAATGAACACTTGTTGAGGTAAACTGAGTGAATCAGTTGTGGAAGTATTAGTAAATTCTGGGGGTGAAACTTGATGTAACCTCCATGGTAGAAAATAAATGAATCTTTTGAGGTAAAAAGGAAGTAATCAGTGTTGGAGAGGCAGGGAGATTGAGAGTAAACTTGAGTCTGTAGTCCAGAGAATGAACATACTGAAGTTAAATGGAGGTAGTAACTTGCAGACAGGGAAAAAATGTGGGGGTCAAGTCTGAGGTAATCTCTAGGGGAGACAACATTTTTGAGGTAAACTGAGGCAGTCACTAGGTGACAGGTTGGACAAGTTTTGGGGGGTAGAAATTAAAATGACCTGTTGGGCAGAGAATGGACATACTGAGGTGAATATCAGGTAATAAGTAGTGGACAAGTAGCAATAATTTTGGAGGTGAAAGCTGGGGTGATGTGTGGCAGGGAGAGCGTACATCCTGAGGTAAAGTGAGACAGTACTGGAAAGATAGTGAAATATTTCAGGGTAAAACTTGATGAAATCTCCAGGATAGAAAGAGAATATTTATAGGTCAAAAAGAGTAAATAGTTAGTGGGCAGGTAGGGAAAATACTGGGGGTAAAACCTGAGGTTATCTCTAGGGGGAGAGAATGAACATAGTGAGGTAAAAATCAGGCAATGACTAGTGAATGTTAGGGCAATTTTGGGGGGGTAAAACTGGAGCTAATCTCCAGAGTAGTGAATGAATACTTTCTTGTAAAAAAGAAGAAATCAGAAGTGCACAGACAGGGACAGCTTGGAGGGAAAATCTGAAGCAATCCCCAGGGAAGAGAATGAACAGCATGAGGTAAACTGAGGTAGTCACTTGCAGAGACACAGTGAAAATTTTGGGGATAGACACTGAGACATTCTGGAGGACAGAGAAAATTACTTTTGGGGGTAAAAATGGGATGATGGGTAGGGCAAAGCTTGTGGGAAAAACTTGAAATAATCTGTAGGAAAGAGCATGAGCATTTTGATGGAAAAATGAGATATTTATTCTTTGCTTCCCTTTGGGATAACTTAATCTGCACCCTTCCATGAGCAATTCCTTGGCTTCTCCTGGAGAAAACCCCATGGCAGAGGCAGTCTGCAAAGGAGCCCAGAGCTGTGCTTGGAGCAGGGAGTGCTGAGAGCTGCGTGTGCCTCTGCTGCCCCAGGCTGGCAATATCCCCATGGAACAGACTGGGCAAATGGCATTAGAGGGAGCACAATCCCTTCCTGGAAGAGGTTTTCTCCTGTGCAGATCAGGCACAGGGCAGGAAGGGAACTTTGGAGATCAGCTGCTTTCCCCCAGAAAGCATCACTCACACCAGCATGGATGACATGACCTGTGCCCACTGCTCACCATGCACCTGGCCAGAATCAAGAGCAAAGGTGGGTTTGGGTGTGAGCACTTGAAAGAACTTTGAAAGAGAAGCAATCACCTTTTGCTGCTTTTTTCTTTCTTGAAGATGCTGGGATTGCCTCTGGGCACATGTGCTGAGCTCTCCCTGCAGGGAACTGTCAGCCCTGAATGCCTGTGCAATAACTGCAGCTGCCCAGGCAGACACAGGAAACTATTCCACACATGAAATTGCCATGACCCAAGGCACTCCTGGAGAGAGAGTGTAGAGAGTTAGAGCACTGATCCTGCTCCCTGCTTTCCCAGTAGTGCATGAACATGATTTCATCCTGATCCTGAGAGCTCCAAGGACAGTAACAACTGAGGTGCCACTGATGCTGCCACTTTTCTGATGGGCCTGGCCCAGATCCATAGCCCAGCAGGGGTCTGTGGGAGCAGTTCAGTTCCCCCTCCCTTCCTGCACTCTGGGCAGTTCCAGGAGCCATCTGATCCCTTTCTGAGGTTGCCACCCCAGCCTAAGCTCCCCCCCCCACTGGGCCATGATGGCATCTGCGTTCCCAGAGCCAGCGAACGGCTCCGGCCCTCGCACCACTGCCGCACATCAGGCCGGGCCAGGGGAGCTGAAATAAAGCCTGGAACTCTCAAGGGTAAACTGGCACCACAACCACAAACCTCCCTCAGTTGAGAGTAAAGAGGTGTCCCTGTATTTACACATGTCCAGGAACAATACTCCTCTAGAGCAGTCGTGGATTTACTTTTTTATCAGTTGAACTGGCACTGCTGCCACCTGATGCCATTAAATTCTCCATCCCCACAATCCCTGGTTCCCCTTGGCTGTGGGGTTTTTGCTGTCCCACAGTGAGTTAGGAGGGATCTCTGGCCAGCCTTGTTGCCCAAGAGCATTCAAAATCCTAATCCTCACTTCTCTGACTACTGAATACCTTAAACGCCACTCTGCGTTGTGCAAAAAAGTGCCTTGGTCCCACTGGGAACTGCACATCTCTAACAGCTGTTCTCAGTTATTCCAACTGAGTAAAATAATTATTAAGGAAAAGAGGAACCAGTTAAACCTAACAGCTTTTGCCTGATGTTTTCCTCAGGAATGAGTTAGGAGCTCAGTAGCAAGGCCCTCAGACAGGCACAGTGTCTGATATAAACTATATCTGTGCACACATAAAAAATAGGTTATATATAAATAGATAGCTATATGCCCTAATATATAATACATATTTATATTACAGAGTTATGTAAGGCATAAATATCTGCCCTACATATAACCAAAAATATTTATCACCAACTACCTCTAAATTACCCCCTGACCCCTGATGCTAGGAATGTAACATTTTTAGGGATCCTAAAATCAAACATATGCAGGAAAGTAAACCATGATTTTATGCCATTAATTCCAAGATGTTTTCCTGGATGTGTGCTGCTGCGTCTGTTTTTCTGTAAGATCTTGTGCCTTATCCCTGAAGTGCACTCAGAATTGTCAGGATCATGAAATCCATTTGGGATTTTACTGTTGCTGCAGTATCCAGTGAGATGAGTTTTTTCAAAATTATTTCTCTTGGACCGAGCACATCTCCTCAAGTTCCTTCTCACTTTCTGCATCCTGGAAATGCAAAAAGGGAAAAGATCAATGTACAGCTCAAGTGAAACAAATAAAAAGCATCATTTCCCTTCTTTCTCTCCAACCCCAAATCAGTTTTTAAGCATATCATGGAATCCTGGAATGGTTTGGGTTGGAAGGAGTCTTGAAGCTCATCCAGTTCCACTCGCTTCCACTGGGCCAGGCTGCTCCAAGCCCCGTCCAAGCGTGAGTCTGAAAAACCCCAAACAAGTCCCAGATCTAGACAGCCCACTGGAAGAAAACCCAAAATTAATTAGAACAGCAGAGCCTGGCTTCAGTCTGGCACTTCTCCTTGACAGCACACAGAGCTGAACGGAGTGGTCAGGGCACACTCGAGGGCAAACTGGGAGAAATCACGGCGGGCTCTGGACAATGTCCTGGCTGGGCGGGATCTGCCCTGGGATGGAGACCCAGCGCCGTCCCGCTCGCCCCCCCTCCGGCCCCAGGGTGGGTCGGTCCCCGCAGCGCGCGCCCCTTCGGCCGGGCTCGCCCACTCTCCGTGAAGAGGGGCGGGAGAGGGGGCTAAGCAGAAGCTGCGGAGACAGGATCCCCTCATGCCGCTTCTCACCGTTGAAGTCCCCGGTGTCGGCCACCACCGTGGTGTGGTGCTTGAGCTGGTCCAGCGCCGACTCCACCTTCTGCCGCTTCACGGGGGACACCGACACGTCCGCGGCTCCGGGGGACTCGCGCGCCCAGGAGGGACGGTACGTGCCCGAAGGGCACCGGCCCGCGCGCTCCCGCCGCCCGCCGCCAATCCCAGCCTGGCTGGGCGGCAGCGGCCAATCAGGAGCGCGGACAGGAGACGGACGAGGCCGGGAGGAGCCGAGGCGGGGCAGCGGGAGGGAGAGCGATTCTGATTGGCTGGTTCGTGAGGGCCGGGCGGGGGTTCGCCTTGGCGACCGTGACGCCGCCATCGTCCCCGACGGAGCGTATCGGGGGAGTCTCCTGGCCCCGAGATCTCTCGGGCCCGGAACCTCCTGTCCCCGGAGTCTCCGTGTCGCCAGAACCCCCGGCAGTCTTCCCCGCGGCCGGTACGGCGCCCGACCCGCCCCTGAGCCACCCGCCCCTCGTGGCCGCGCGGGGCCCGGGCGCGGCCGGTGCCGCAAGGTGGCGGCGGGCAGCCCCTGAGGGAGGCGGCCGTGAGGGAAGGCTCGGGGCCGCGTCGGTGGTGCCCCGCTGCAGGAGCTGAGCGCTCTGGGCTCCCTTCCCCGCCGTTGTGGCAAGGTTCGAAATGGTTTATCGAGTGCAGCTCCAGGCGCTGAGAGAGCCCTCGGCCCAGTAAGGCAGGTGTTTTGGGCTCGTGGTTCGCCTGAACTTTATTTAGGCTGTAAAAGAGGTGATCTTGTTAGTGTGGGCCCACTTGGAAATTGTACTCTCCAAAACATCTACAGAAGGAATTACCAGTTATTTCAGCTGGGTAATTTAATTGTTAAGGAAAAGAGAAGACAAACTTTTGCTTCTGGAAACAGGATGGCTCTTGGCTGGAAATGTTGGAGAATCCGTGTAACAGGCTCCTAGTCATGGGGTTATGCTGTTCCCTCTTTCTGTATGGTTCCACTTGGGACAGCTGCCACAGTCGTTCCCCTTCCAGAGAGGCAAGAATGTGCTTTTGTGCAGCCTTCTCATGCTTTGCCCCTATTCTTAAGACACAGCTATCCAGGCCGTAACATCCTTCCTGTTGAATGTCAGTCCCCAAACCCAAAAGGAAATGTGTGGTTTCAGACATTCTGCTGAGTTTCTGAGACTCTCAGTGACAAAGCATTATGAAAACCCAGTGAAAGAGACGGAGATGGAGTTATAACTTAACTATTTTAATAAATCTTGTACAGTGCATGGTTATATCATTGTCTCCTTCGCTCAGTTACATCAATGTACAGTACTTTATAGCAGTGTCTGCAGGCAGTACAAACAGAACAGATGCACAGCTCAGTCGCGTGGAAATTTGTAAAAGTGGCCTCTGCAATAAGGTCTACTGAGCTATTTGTTTTAGGAAGTGCTCCTGTGGCTCCCGGCTTTACAGAGCTGTCATGTACACTCCTGTTAAAATCCCAGATAACTGTAATTCCCTGTGATTTGCTTTCCTCTACACCCCAGGACTAGAAGATGGTGTGTTTCCTAGCTCAACATTCGTTTTTATTTTCATTTTAGAAACTTTTTCGCCTCCCGTGCTTGCCATCCTGCCTCCCATCTCCACCCTAATCTGGAGCCAGGGCTTCTCAGGAGGATTGTCCTCTTCATCCCTCCCTGACAAGGTGAGTGCCCTTCTCAGATCCTAGCAGGGCTGTGACTAAACCCAGGATCCTCCCCTGCCTGCACCCTAATTCTGCTGGTGAGAGCAGTGTCCTGTTTCAAATGAAGAAAACAGATTATCCATTGGAGACGCTTAAGAATGAAGCCAAAACTAAGGTGCACTGGTGTTCTCAGTTTTAGACATGAGCTCCCCAGATGCTGTTTTAAAGCTTTTTCCATTAAATGTGCAATGACAGGCACAAATTTGGACGAAGACTCAGCATGTGCTGAGAGAGAAAACCCAGCTGTCCCTGGGCTGTGGGCAGCTCTGGAGCTCTGTGTGCTTCACTGCTTTGCAATCAGATTGGTCTGTCAGTCAAACAGAGCTAGAAATGCAATGTGCCAAACTTGCTGTGGACAGGAACTACGCTGCTTGCTTGAGTTTTGAAATGGTGAGTAAATTTTGGAAGCATAATCACTTAATTCTGCTTCTAGGGAGAGGGATTTTCCTCACCCCTATTTACAGATTGCTATATACAAATGCACATAACTTTATGAAGGAAAACGGGAAGTAAAGAGCAACACCCTGTGCTAAATTAGAGGGGTTTTTTTCTTGTGGCCATTTAATTTGTGTTAAACCTGCCTTTCCCTGTGTGCTTTGGGGTTTCAGCTATTTGGGAATCATTTCAGCTGACTTTTTGCAGTGAAAATGTGAAGATGGGGACAAGTGACCAACACCCTGGGAAGGGCTGTGGGTGTGCCTGGGTCGGGAGCAAATGGTCAGGGCTTATCTTCTCCTGGTTTGAGGCCCGGTTTGGCAACACCACCACAACATTCCAGTGCAGGATCCGTGCCCCAGGGAAGGGCTGCACAGCTGCCCCGAGCCCCAGCCTCTGCATCAGCAGCGGTGGGCGGGTGGAACTCACCTATTTCCAGATTCAAATCCCTTTGTTTGTCACTCCTGCTTATTTCTAGGCACTGAAAGCTCATTTCAGCTGTTCAGAGATAGCACTAGCTGGTCCATGGATTTAAGGAAGCAGCCAGACTTTGGGAATGTGTGTTGCCATTCTAGCCTTGTCCAACGAGGGGGCACAGGGGGACAGGACAAGGACAGGCAGTTGTCACCGGCCCTGTGCTCGTGGGCTGCAGGGGACACCTGCACTGAGGAGGAAATGGAAATGGAAATAGAAAGGGTTAGGTTGCCCAGAGAGGTCATGACTCACCATTCCTGGAAGTGTCCGAGGCCAGGTTGGACAAGATTTGGAACAACTTGGGCTTGTGACAGGCATTCCTGCCCATGGCAGGGGGGTGGAATGGGATGAGCTTTAATGTCCTTTCCTTAAACCTAAACCATTGCAGGGTTCTAAAGCCTTATTCCTCTGGTCCAGGCTCCAAGCCTTGAGGCTGGCCTCTCTTGTGCTGTGTGCCACGCCTGCTCTGCCAGGGGAGAGTGGGGAGCAGGGGACAGCCCTCGGAGAAAAGCTTTGGGGGTCTTTTTTTGCTTGAAGCCAGCCCTTGTACATCCAGCCCCGTGTGAATCCTGCTCTGATCGCATGCACGGAAAATTTCAGTATAAAATATATAGTTATAAAAAAAATACTTCATGCAAAATTAAAACACCTTTCCCAGTGGGACATGGTCTTATTGTCAACCCTTCCCAACAGTGTTCAAGGAATTGTCACTCTGATGGCAGCTGGACCCCAAGGGGAGCTCTGCTGCATCTGGCCTGGGCCAGGAATCATTGCTTTCATTCCCTTTTTTTCTGCACTACTTAGGGCTAAGAGCTGAAATAAAGCAGAGAGACTTTAATTTGCAGAATCAATCCTTTCCTGGCGGCGCTTCGTGATTTCTTGGAGCTCCGACTCCCCTCCGCTTTTCTGGAATGGAAACAAAACAGGCAGTTTGGATTTGAACTTCAAGCTGCAGTTAAGTGACAGTATTTAATTAATGCTGTAAAAGTAGAGCTAGTTTCAAAGAGATAAGTGATATCAGTAAAAAGCAGATTAATTAGTGGAAACAGGGGGATCTTACAGATTTGCTCAAAAGACACTTCGGAATTTTTACGTGTGTTTTATTGCTGGTGTAGGTTTGGTTGCATTTTTTTTCCCCACAATTGTATTTTTTAAAATGCCTGTTTAATGAGCTATCTGATGCTGCTGGTACAGCCCCCATTCCAGCAGGAATTATCCAGAAAAATGCTTACCTCCAGCTGGTTTTTCTCCACTGTGATCTTGCTGTAGACTCTGTTTCCCTCATCACCGCACACCTTCTTCAGCTCCTCTCTGTTGAGGGAGAAGAGCTGAGCTCCGGTGAGGATGCCCAGGTGTTCCACGGTCCTGGGGAGACACAAAGTAGGGAGGTGACGATTGTGCTGCACGTGGCCTCGTGTCAGAGGTGAGGAGTTGGAGATGGGAGGCCAGGAGCTGCAGTGGGACCATATCACGGGGCCCTGGGGCTGTTCCAAGGTGGCAGCTGCAATTCCAGTAGCATTTCAGGCCTTGGATTTAGTTAGTTAACTGTTTATCTCCAAGAAAATATTTATACCAGAGAAAGGGAGTGACTTTGGGCTCTGAACATTCTGGTTATAGAGCCTGGATTGAACAGGGTTGAAATCTAATTTGCAACACAGGCTCTGTAAGTAAATCCAAGTGGCTTGTCCCAGGTGAGATGGTGCCGGTGGCCTCCCCCGCTCCTTCTCCAGGGAAGGACGAGCATTGCACGTGGCAATAGGGCAAATCTTACTCTTTGCTGAATGACTTGGCCTCCAGCCAGGCTTTGACTTCTTCAGTGCTGGATTCAAAGGTGAGGGGCACGAAAACTTGCTGAGGCTTTTCCACTTTGAAATTCCTGTGGGGAGGCTGAATTTTATTGTTTGTGATCTTCTTTAGCAGCTCGTCGTTCAGCTCATCCGTTTGGTGAATAAGTTCTGTAGAAACAAGTAGGGAATGAAAGCAAGTCTTCAGTCAAAAATGCCATTAAATGTTTGTGGGGAAACTGTAAGGCAAATGGGGATGTGGCTCAACATTCTTATTTAAATTCAGCCCAGAAAAGTGATTCCCATTTTCCTGTGCCCCTGTGTTGCCATTTATTTTGCTCCCATCACCCCTTGGCTGTTGCCTGATGTGGAAGCACAGTTCTGTGAGAATCTACAATTGGAGGTTTGGAATTGAGACCTTTTCAGTCCTCTCTGCTGCTTCTAGTCACTAATTTGCTGATCGCAGAGCTCCAGGTTTTGCTCCGCAACAGAACAGAAGTGGCAGGAAGCACAAACTGGGAATGAGCAACACACTCATGATGGGATGAGCTTGAAGGTCCCTTCCAGCCCAGGGCATCCTGTGCTTCTGTGAAAACTCCAGTGACTCTTCATCCAGTATCGCTTTCCCCATGAAACTCCTGAAGACTGTGGAGAATAACTCAGTGATACGAACAGATTTGTGTCCTTGTATTGTGGGGCTTCCTGTCGTCCCAGAAGGGCTCCTGCTTCCAGGAGTGGACAGGGTGGGATAAGGGGTGAGGTGAGCAGGGCCCCTGATCTCTCTCCTGCTCTGTGAGCCCCACAGCATGTGCAGGGTGAGGGAGTGATGCGGATCTCCTGTTTGGCCGGGAATTCTGTGGAACCACATGAAGGAAGCGGCCAGGCGGGCACTGTGTGTGTGCCGGGAGATGAGCAAAAGGAAGTGAGAGAAAGGGATTGACCTGAGCTGTTCCTTAGACACACTTAAACATTTTGGAAGAGAAAGGAAACTCTCTCCTTGGGAGGAGGAGGAGGAAGTTAGAACTGGAGGAAGGAGGCATGGGGTGATCACTTATTGCCCTGCTCGGCCCGGGCCGCCCGAGAGCCCCGGCGGTGTCACAAGCCCCAGGGCTGCTCTCTTGGCTCTTGTCCTGCCTGGAATGGCCTCCAGACACAGTGCTGCTCCATTGCTGTGATCAGTAAAAGGTGCAGGGGAGCCCCTTGGGCAGGTCTGGTCCCCCGAGCGCCCAAACCCAGGGGAGCCCAGAGTGGGACACACACGTGCGTTCTTTGGCGTCCTGTGCAGAGTGGCGCGACAACATCTCACTGCCCCACTTATCCCCGGCGTAGCTGGCAGGCAGCTTGTGGGTTGGGCTGGATGGGCCATGGCCCCTGGGGCTCAGGTCTCCTTTGTACCTCTGGTTAGACTGGTTAGAAAGGGAAAGAAAAGTAAGAATTTTTTTTGGTCGTTTTTAATTTTCTTAAGCTTTCTGCCTCACACCCACGGAGGGACAAACTGCCGTGTTCTCCTTGTGCTGATGTGGGGCTGGGGAGACCTCAGGTGGAGCTGCATGGAAGAAGTTAATTTCTGGGAATGAAGAACCCAAAGCAAAGTCTGAAGTTTGCGCAAGGGAATTCCTAGTTGTGCCAAACGTGTTCGATCTCATTGGAAGGCAGAGCCTCACTGCTCCGTAGCTGGGATGTGAAGCGGGACCACTGCCAAGGGCCTGGAGCGGACTGGAAAGTTTTTTGACGTTTTGATTAAACTAGCAGGGATTTATCCAGAAGCCTGCTGGGCCGCCTTAGGCTTTGCCCAAACGCTGCAATACCAAAATGGGGAAGCAATTCCATGCTTCCCTAGGGTGTTTAGAACACTCCAGCTCCACATTTCTGCAGTGCAAGTTGCAGTATTCAGTTAATTCTCACTTAGATGGTGTTTCCATCTGCCTCCACTCCAGTAACGTGTTCCTGGTGCTGAACTGAACTGGCTGAGGGAAGTGTCCATCTTTAATTTAACCCCCAAGAAAAATCTTGATGTGGAAAAATATGGAAAGCAGGAGGCTGGTGCACAAATAGGAAGGATAGGCCTTATTTGGGAAGACGATCGTAGCAAAATGTGAATTTTATCATAGGAGACTCAGGAATCTCCTGGCTTTGTCTACTTCTGAAGGTCTGTCCTGATTGGTGCATAGTATCCTAAGAAATCAGGGAGGTCTAATGACAACATTATTCCCAGAGGCAGATTGTGCCCTGCAGCTGATACCAGTCAGGTATTACCTGACTACAGACCTGTTTGAGCTCTTCCAGTTTCACCACATCCAGGATATTGTACGGAACATAACCGGCCTGCCCACTCCGGTTGAGCAACTTCCACCACTGCTTATTATCTTCCAACACCTGAGAGAGGGACAAAAATAAATCTGCTGTGGGAAAATGGGATTTCAGGCATAAACAACCAGGATATAGCGGGGCCGAACCATCCAAAAGGTGAAGTTGCCAGAAGGACATCACTGAGGCCAGGAGCTCTAATCAGATCTGTTGCTCTCAGATGCAATCCAGGACTGAAACTTCTCCTGGAAAGCATCAGAATGTATCGTAAGGATGAACAGGAGAGCACCTCTGCGTGCTGAAGAACTCATAGTTCCTACATAATGTCCCTGTTTCTCCAGACCTTTTTTTCCTAATGACTGAGTTTCTGATGTCTTTTTGCATTAAAATAAATAATTAAATAAATAAAAAGCCACATTTTGCAGAGAAACCTTTTCCTCAGGTCACGGATCAGTGTCAGCCCAAGTCACGTCCCACCTTGTCCAGCTGCCAACAGTGCTGCAGTAAGAGAAAGGTTATGAGAAAGGTGCTTTTCAGAGAAAACAAATCCTCGTGGAGGAGGAAGTGGTGATAAGGAACCGACCCAGCGGGGGATGAGCAGGGCTCTAGAGCGAGTTGTTGTCCTCCCTCCTCACTGTGGTTAAAATGGGACCGATGTCTTTGAGCTGAGGAAATGACACGACACAGCACAGGCAGCCTGCTCCAGCTTTGGGTTTGAGCAAAGCTTTGTGTCACTGCTGAGATACCACCAGGGAAAATGGAGTTGGTGCTTGTTGCTATCCCGAGCTCTCTCCTGCCCCTGGGGGACACACCTTTTCCAGGAGCGGTCACGTACCTCCAGGATTTCATCCTTCAGCACCGAGAGCTCACTGGCGTTTCGCGCGGTGAAATCGTAGCGGATTTTGGCAAATCTCTTGGGCACAGCCACCCCCTGGGCCTCGAAATTCCTGCAGAAGAGAAGTGGCCTGAAGTTCATTAACCTGAGCTAGACTGTTGGAAGGACTCTGTGTGGAAGCTGGAATTGTATTAGAGGATCATCATAAACTAAAAATATATGTGACAATGTGGCCAGATTGCAATGAATCTAAAGACAGGACAGGGTTGGCTCGAGCTCACAGAGCTGCTGCCTCCAGTGTAAACTAACCGCCTCGTGAAAGCAAATGGTTTTTCACAGACATTATTCAAATAAAAGGGGAAAGGGGAAAAAAAAACCCAACCAAGAAAAAAGGAAGGTTCCCATTAGCAAAAAAAGCCTACATGAAAAAGTGAGGTTGTGAGCTATGGCCGAAGGGCTGAGTTTGGTGCTGATTCTCAATCAATTCAGCAAATGACAGTGCATTGATGCAACTGTTTTTTTAGTCAAATTTAGTCCTGATTCTTCACAGTAATTTGCCTCAAGAAAATGAGCCCCATATCCTTTGGTGAGTTCCCTGTTGGCTGAGGCCCAGACCTTCAGGCCGTGACTTCTCAACATACTTGCAGTGAGACTGGCTCCCTCTTAATTGCTTCTTTTTGAAGTATGGTTTGTCACTATCATCCTGCTGAAGATGAACAGGGCTGGTGTCTCATCTTCATGTATTCTTCCCCCTCGTCCCCTCTCCTTCTTTTCCCCTTTTTCACCTCTAAATAAATTTCTTCAAGGCGATTTAACCCTGGGATAGTCTAATCCACTTTAGTCCTTCGTGGTCCACCCTCAGATAGATGTGTTGGCACAGAAGAAGTAAGGGTGTTCTCTTAGGATCTGATACTGTAATAAAGGGAAGAGAAAGATGAAACAGGCATTTCATGTTTGTCTGTTTTCTCTCCATGTCGTTTCGTGAACATGTACTCACACTTGGCCAAGAGTAGTGCATTCAGACACTGAATATGAGTGTTGAAGAGGGGACTGAGAAGGAAGAAGCTTAGTGTTCTGCAATAGGAATTATGCTTTGGGGATTTTACGAATTGTTTCCCTCTTTTTCACCATCATGCTCTTCTTGCACACTTCCTTGTCTTTTGCTATTGAGCGAAAGTCTGGAGGCTCAGAAAGCCCAAGTTTCATCTGAGAAAGATTTCCTGTGTCAGAGAGAACGGAAGGGATTCTGTTTCCATCCTTTCATGCCAGGAAGGATGAACTGCCTGTATCAGGAGGTGCCGAATTGGTTCTGGGTGCTGCTGTAGCTCACAGAATTGCAAGACCCAGTGCTGCAGGAGTTCAAATAACAGACCGGTGGAAAGGCTCAGGGGCCACAAGCTGTGCTGCATCTCTCATGGACTTGCAAGGAACCTCTCCTTTGGTGTCTGTGCAAGTGCTGGCTGATGTGGGCACTAGGATTGCTCTTTTAATCAGGCAGCTCCAGTACCTTTCAGAAAAGAATTTTCATGGCACATCATGAGCCATTAATCTCTTGACTAACCATAACATTTCCTTACTCCTTGGTTTTACAGCATTACTCAAACACTGACATTTGTCATTTCACCAGCCATCTCCCTTGACCTCTAGCATCGGGCACTTGCAGGGGGAAGGATCTGGTCTCACAAATATTTTCATACTCTGATCTCTGTGATTTATTAACCATGAAGTTTTGCCTTCAGAACTCAAGATGCCATTTCAAATAATTTCATGTGCAAAAGTCGAGTTATTGGGCAAAAGGGATCCTTGATAGCTGGGTACAAAGGACAGCAGGACTGCTGTTGCTGTTTTCTTTTCAACTACTGTGCTTGCTGTGTGACCTTGAGGAAATAGGTTCACTGCAGCTTTATGGTTCCGTTTTTGCATAGGGAAAATAAGGGCAGTGATAATTGCTTTCAGTTGTAAAACACTTCAAGATTTATGGAATATGAATGATTCTTACTAAGTGAAAAGTGTTGCAAAGCTGGCTTAGTTGCACACTGTGCTAACAAAATCCCCTATCAGCCTATTGACCCCAGCCTGAAACACTCATTAAAGTTTATAGGACATTTTGGTGGATGAGTTGAGGCAGTTGTTCTGCTGGAAATATCATACTGAAAGCACTTTTAAATCCATCATCCGCTTTGACTTTTTTCTCTATTAAAACTAAACACAACTGCTTGCTCTTTCCAGTTTTCTTAGTTTAGTTTTTGATGGGTAAGTACTCACTGTTAACTCAGCTTGTACCCCCATGGCATCTGAGACATTACAGTTCATTCTAGTCATAGCATAAACACACAATAGCTGTTGTACTGAGACAAAAAGAGTTATAAAACATGTAAGATATCCAATGGACTGGTATTAACTATCAAGTTGCATGGTCACTTTTGAATGTCAAATGTTCTTTTTATGGATACTGCATTAATTTAATTTGTGCTTAAACGTTAGCTAGGCTAGACATTGGTGTCTGAAAAGTTTACATATTTTTCCAATGTCAAAATGTGTAAATTTAGTATTAAAGAAACAAAACATATTTACTTGTACTAGAGGAAAAATACTTTCGTAGCAAAGAAATTAACTGAGGTGCTCTTTAGAAATAGGTCTGGCTTGCTTACAGAATTGTTGCTTATGCAGTAAAGCAGATCTACAGATGTTTTCTTTTTTTCTTCCAGATCAAACTTGGATTGTTTGAAAAGTGGGGAGATATTTCACCATAGTACAAAAGAAGATACAGAAGAGGAGAGCAGAATGAGAGCTTTGCAAGTGCCACATGCCTGCAGCCTGCTGTCTTTAGCGATGCTGTTCCTTCCAGTCACTGGAACGTCAAAACAAAATATCCCAAGACTGAAGCTTTCCTATAAAGGTAAACTTTTCAGTAGTTTTTCTGATTCTGCCACTTCGGTTTCGATGTGATACTGCCAGCAGTTCTTTTTGTATTACTAACCAGGAAATACATAATAGAAGCCTTAAAGATGGATGAATTCTGCCTCAGGGCAGTATTAAAATCTGGGTTTTTTGTTGTGTCGGGGCACATGTTTCTGAAGTATAAATGTCTTTTAAAAGTATTATTTCTGTTTGCTCCAAGAGGATGTTAACAGACTATACATAAATTAGAGGGGAGTGGTCCTTGAAAGGCTCTGAGGTGCATTGGAGACATTCCTGTGTGGCTGGTGCGGATGATGTGACACATGGAGGACATTCACACCTTCCTACAGCATCAGAGAAAGTTGAGAGCGCTGACTCAAGTGTTTCAAGGGGACTGACATTTATTTTTGTAATAATTCTTTTTCTATCACTAAGTGGGTATGTTAAACTCTTCATATGTGGTTTTCTTTCTCCTTGCCTCTTTGGATCACAAAAGCGTGATTCTCTGCAGAATTTCTTAGTCTTGTGTGTAGTTCTTGTTAAGAATGGTACCGTCTGAGGGATTTCAACACAGACATATTTATGTATTAATGGCCAATTTTTTAAAGAAGGTGGATTTCTTTTTGCTTTGAATGTACAGTACACCTCCACAGGCACAGAGATGTGTCACTGACACTTCCTTCTTTAGTGAAAACAAATGCTCTCCAGTTAGTTATGTTTCAGCTATGTCAGCCCCTTGCCCTTAGGGGAGCTATTTCTGCTCTGTTTTTCAAACTTATGTCTTCCTATGCATTGCAGAGTTACACTCAGGATGGTGTGATGGGACAGGCTGTAGAGCCTTCATCGGGGCTTATGATATGTTTATCATGAGTTTAACACCCAGAGAAATGTATTGAGTAAGCAGAATGACATGCTATTTATTTACAAGCTTCTCTTTTGCTAGATTTGCATGCCACTGTGCATGCTATTCCACTGTGTATATAAATGTGTTTGGATGTGTTTGTGCGAGAGAGACAGAGGAAGCAAGATCAAGGGATCTTGACAACATTTTTATAAATTCAGGGAACAGTTGCACTCCCTGAAGCCAATGCATACAGAAACTGAAAGAGCTGACATGAGTTATGAAAGTTAGCAGTAAAACCCTCCTGACATACAGCCGGCCTTCTCACAGCTAGGCCTTTTGAGCTAATTCCCAAAAGCAGCATATACCATATGGCCATGGCATTTACTGTGGATTTGACACTCACGATTAGTGAATTCCTCTCAACTTCAAAAGCAGATAGCCTTTGGCAAAATCCTGATGGATGCCTTTGGCAGGTAAAGAGGGGGAGAAAGAAAAATTAGTGAGGTCAACACAGGGGAAAAAAAATGGCTGAAATCTTAGTTTAAAATAGTGGCAGAGACCTGCTGGGAACAGTTGGGAAAATGCCTGAGCTCGTTTAAAAAGACAGTGAGCAGATGATTGATATTTAGGCCCTGACCCAAACTTTTCTTAGCAACTTTATAAACCTTTCAGGTTTATAGGCTTGAGGGATACCGTTTCCTGTCCAAACTTATTCACCTATATCCCTGTAGGGGGGGAAAATCAACAACAGATACAGATGCAAAACAGCACATAAATCTTAGTTTTGAGAGCTGTGATGGAACTGAAAAGTCAGAAGAAAGAGAATTACCAGAATTTATTGTGCCTTGTCTTACTTTCTTGGGGGGTTGGAAGGTGTATATTTTTCCACATGGAACAAGAAATAATTTAATGCTGTTTTTTCACATTTATGTATTGTAAATGATTCCAGTATGGCTTATCATAATTAAACTATATTTTGCGTGTTGACAACAGAATATCAGATGTACTGAATATTTAATATAGTTGTGAGAATTAAGTCTACCTTCCTCCCCCCAAATCTTTCAGACAAAACAATTCCAAGGTTTCTGAGAATAAGATGTAGGAGAAATGAACTGTTTTGCCAGTTCTCATAAAATTGTTAGTCATGTCACTGACAA
Organism: Coloeus monedula; assembly: GCF_965178545.1. Classification (NCBI taxonomy): domain Eukaryota; kingdom Metazoa; phylum Chordata; class Aves; order Passeriformes; family Corvidae; genus Coloeus; species Coloeus monedula. The sequence continues at coordinate 6,256 of NW_028120774.1, read as the reverse complement.
GTCCTGGCATCTCTGTTCTTTGGAATTCATACTTGAACTCTCATGAAGAGGAGAATACAGGGCTCTTTTCCTTCTTTATGGAAAACAGATGAGAACTGGCCACATCAGGCAGTTCCAAAAACCTGGTCACATGTGTCTTTGAAGGGAAGGTTTAATCTCCTTTCAGGTGCAATGTGCTTATGGCATAGCTCCATCTTCCCAGAAGAGCTGAGCATTTGCTGGGGCAGGAGAGCTGGAAGTAAGCGGGACTTTGCTCTGCAGTTACTGAAGCTTCCAGTTGCATCAATCAGTGGTGGATGGAGGAAGAGGGAGAGGGTAGGGTGGTTAAAGATGTGTCTATAACTGCAGGAGTGCTTCAATAAACCACAGCATGTCAAAGCTCCTTTGTGTTCAAACAGCAATTGAAATTTTAGACCTTCTCTGAATGGCAGTTATAGGTTTCCTTCTTCTCAAGGTTGTCATCTTAACGAATGGGAATCTGTGCAGGAAATGTTAAGATATTCCAGTGAGTGATGTTGGGATCAATGTAAAGTCATACAATGGATTTCCTTTATTGTTTGTCCCAGTCTAAAGATGTGTTCTAAAAAATTGTGCATGTATAAAACTAAAACTACACACAAATCAATTAAAATATGTTGTAGTACAGAATCAAAGTCATATATTTTCCACCTGTGTTAACCGAATACACTATGATCTTTAATCACATATCTCATCCTTTCACATTTTCCCTGATCCATTAGTTGAAAAATTCTCTTATTCACTCAGACTTAACGTTTAGATACTCGTTCATGTCATTACTATCCCAGAAATTGTCACTCCTCTTGTGATGTTTTTAGGGTGCTCTCACTGCATATACCTTACTTATTCAGTGTATCTTAGATACTTCTACAAGATTGAGGTGCTTTTACTATTACAGCTTTAATATTAGGAGAAGGTAACAAACTGTCTTCTAATAGAAGATTATGATCTTTAGAAAACCAGGGGATGATTTTGAGTAATATTCCATATTTTGACTCTCTTTGCCTAGTACTGCTTTCAGTCTAAGACCAACAGTGTGTATTTATCACTCATTTTCATGTAGCTGGAGATAACCTGTGACCTTCATCCAAACTGCAGAACTCCACAAGCACAGAAGTGATATTCAGCTTCCCTAAGCAGCACGTCCTTGTTGTCTGCTGCCTCATTTAACATCCTCATTCCAACCTCTAGAGCAGATGCAGAAGGTTTTCATATACCAGTGTAATTCATTAATGTCATTTTCAGGACAGCATCAGTTCTGTTACTAAAGAATGGAAGGCTCAGTGTCCTAATTCATGTATGTTTAATTCATACAGTGTAGACAGTCTTGTTTCTGTTTGATCTTCTGAGTAATAATTTTTCCTAATTCATTGGGAGGTCCTTCCATAAATATCGTGTGTGTGTCTTTTTAGATTTTACTTCATAGGGAGAAGTAAAGAATAGCCAGACCAGAAGGTTGATTGCCTTCTGAGAAAAAGAAGAAAAAAAAGCAAATTTTTCTCAATTTGTGGCTATCCTAAAATTTTCCTGCCGAAAGAGAGAATCCTAATTGCAAATTTAACCCTATTGATTTGATTTACTTGGCTGCTTTTCATGGACATTTTAGTAAGTGTAGTCTGTGTTCTCAGTGAATGCATTTATATTACAAAAGTGTGCACCCTAGTTTCTTGGCTGGGGGGCATGCCCTAGCCCAGATTTGGACATTGTCACCAGTGACATCCACAAACATCTATCATTCCCGTGTGGGAATGTGGCCATTCCCCAGAGCAAGCCATGCTTACTGTGACAGCGGTGACTTGGTCAGAGGACCAGGAATCCTGCATTGTGACACAGTACAGAGGAATAAGCAGGACTGAAGGCAACGTTTGGCTTTTAAAGCAGGATTTACTTAGCACTGTTAAAAACGACTATGGTAGTAATTTACATCTAATAAACAAAAGCATTATTCTCAGCTGATTTGTTTTTCTCCATATAGAATGAATTAAGATGCAGTCTCACTCTCACTGAAGTCATGGCAAGAGTTTTTCCACTGAAGTAAATTGAAGCAAGATCAAATTCACGCTCCTCACTTTTTTCATCTTACCTAAATAAACTAAAGACAGGTAGTTCTTTCTCCTCTGCTGAAGGATGACAGTGCTAAATCATCAGCTCCACATGGAAATTAGCCATGTTTAAGGATTGTTTAGTTTCACGCAGTGTTTTGCACACAGGATTTTCTTCCCCCAGAGTGATCTATTCTTAAAACATGGTGAAAAAGCAAACAGAGAACATTTTGGTGCCAGGAATTCTTTTGAAAATTTGACTGGGTGAGTGCATTTCCTTAATGTTCAAAAATTATCCTTTGAGTATGCTATTTAACAGTGTCAAGCATTCTGTTCTCTATATTGTTTTTGCTTTAAACCTGTTTCATTTTAGAACTGATGAGATGCTTAACTGTTGCATCAGAGCAGTTAGTTTGTTCAGTTTCAGTACAGCTGGCTTATTTCCATGTCATGCATCATTTAATTATACATATAAAACATAGTTAAAATTGTACAGCTCCATGAGCCTCACTTAAACTGTCTGTGGCACTGCAGTAATCCCAGTACCCTGACGGGGTGTTGCACAGCTGTGACTGGTTGGAATGTGGTAAACTGGTGATGTGTAAGAGAGCCTAGAAGTGAGCTTGCATTTTGCAGCTGTGCTTGCTCTACTGGAAGAGGAAGTTAAACCAGAAAAAAACTGCTCTTGTGGCAATATCAGCATCTGTAAATCTGAATGCTTAATGAAAATCAAGGAAAATGTGCTGAGTGAGGAAGTGGTGCTTTTCCCTTGTTTGTCATTTAATTAATTTTTGGTGGTTTGTTATTTCTCAGAAAAATCTATCTCAGATTCCTCTGTGGAAAAACATGAAGTGTTTATGTGAGAGTGAAGATCCTAGTATTGGATGATTGTCTAGATATGCAAAAGACTTTACCTGTTTTGTCTCAAAAATGCTTTCTGGAGGCAGTGATCATTGAGACTTAAAATGTACCCTAGCTTGAAGATGGATGGGCACTGCTGTCCATGTGTATATGCTGTCGACTGAGTATAAACTTGAAGGCATCTATTACATCTTAGTAATGGGAAAAGCAGCAAATTTCTTACAGACATTTTTTTCCTTTTTTAAGCTAGTGAACTTGAAGGTCAGATTCAACTATATGTTGCATTTTCTGTCATATAATTATCATATCTATAATGTCCTGAAGAGCAGCCTCCAGTCAGTGACATCAACAGTTTACACAGCAGTTGAACTAAGAATAACCTTGGAGAACTGACCCATGTCAACCTCTTATGAGTGTAAACTCTAGTTCACAACAGTTTCTGTTTTTTCATGATCACAGAAGGGCCTCAGTTGGATAAAAGAAGAATTGTGTTCAAAAAATACAAAACTATTCTGCTGAATGTTCACTTTACTGTATCTCAGAAGATGAGAGGAAACAAAACTGAAAGAGTAATACTTAACAAAGTATTTTTGCTCCCTTATAAAAAGAAGGACAGGACAACATCAAAAACAGCTTCCCTAGAAGAATGCAGGGAAGATACATGATAAGTGGCATCAGCTTGGAAGAGGGATCAAAACTCTTTCTTTGATTGCTTTTACTAATGACATCTGTTTAAGCAAATCCAATTCAGAGCAGTTTCAGGAATCCCAAACTTGTTCTCTTTCTGAGCACTATTTGGAGGGCATGATCTGCCTGACATCAGTGTCTGTCTAGCAGTGGACATCTGTGGTCACTGTGCAGGTGCTCGATTCACATCCTGTTTCCTTTTCCTCCCTCCCCATTTCTGCAGTTCCATTTATAGGTGAGTTCCCCAAAGAAGAGCTGAGGAACATAGGGGATGACTCTTCCGTACTCACAGTCCTTTGGAGATAAATACACAGAGATAGCAGAAAGAGTCAGAATTTCCTTTAATAAACCAGCGCAATATCAGACAGGAAGGGCCAGGAAGTGCTCCAAGAGCTAGAGCATTACACAGGCGGGCTGGGAGGGCTGGGAATGTTCAGCCTGGAGAAGAGGAGGCTCTGGAGAGCCCTTAGAGCCTTTTCCAGTGCCTAAAGGCGCCCCAAGAGAGCTGGAGAGGGACTTGAAGAGCCTGGAGTGAAAGGACAAGGAGGAATGGCTTCCCGCTGCCAGAGGGTGGGTTTAGATGGGATATTGGGAAGAAATCCTTCCCTGTGAAGGTGCTGAGGCCCTGGCACAGGTTGCCCAGAGAAGCTGTGGCTGCCCCTGGATCCCTGGCAGTGTCCAAGGCCAGGCTGGACAGAGCTTGAAGCAACCTGGGATAGTGAAAGGTGTCTCTGGCCATGGCAGGGGGTTGGAACGGGATAATCTTTAAGGTCCCTTCCCACCCAATCCCTTCTGTGATTCCATGATTCCAGCATCTCTACACACATGGAGAGCCAAAGCGCAGTGCAGCATCTTTGGCACCTGATCCTTAAGGTCACTTTGCTGGGCTGATGTTGGGAAACAAGACCTATGGATGGACTGATGAAGTCAGTCAATATTTTTGCCTCCTGCGTGGAAAACACCTGCGATTCCTTTCCTTGCAGAGCTGCTGGGGGTTAAACAGCAGACAGTGCTTATGGGAATAACCCCTCAGCTGATCTTTGTCTTCCCTTGGTGGTTATTAACAGTGGCAGGGAGTTGTCTCCAGGATGCCCAAACGTCCCAGTGTCACTGTACGTGTCCGTGTGCGTTCATGAGGTTCCGAGGCGGGAGCCAAAGCTCCGGGCGTGCGGATCCATTACCTATTTCCATGTGGAGTGATGTTCTGTTTGAAGGCATCCCCGACCTGTGTCTGCTCAGCCGTCTGGCCACACTTGAGTGAGGAGTTCCAGTAAGGATATCCATTGGCTGAGGAGAGCTGGAAAGGCAGACATGGAGTCAGTGTTACCAGGAAAGGGGAAAGCTGATCGGAGAAAAGGAGAGGGATAGTGGTAGATGAGTCATGGTCTGGCAGATTTTGGTCAAGGTGTTCTCCAGGGAAGCCTGTGTCCCTGGAGCTCAGTTACGCTGTAGGGTGCTGTTGCCTTGGATTGGGAGAGGCTCATTATTGCTGCCCTTTTCCAGCCTCATTTGCTTTCTGTATTTAACTGGGGCAACCAGATCCAACTGAGTTTTGAGCCAACTACTTGTTGCACGCCACCACTACCCCTGCGGCTCCATTTCTCCGGAAAAGGGGGAGGGAGAGTGAAGAGACAGGGACACAGGACTAACCTTCCTCTTGCAAGTGTCCAATGTCTATTTCCCAGGGAGCTCCACGGAAGATTTCTGTGGGTGGTTCCCAGCCGTTGTGGAATTTGGGGATGTAGGTGGGGATGTTCGTGTCTCGGGGCCACTCGGCTCTAGGACAGAAAGTGGGAATATGAGGGGACATTCACGAAGAATGTGTCTTTCAGGGCATCCCCTGAAAGAAGAAGCAGGAGCATCAGGGAATCCAAGCATCCCGTCTGCGTGGGGAGCCTGGGGAGATGGCAGCTCTGTCCTTACCTGGATCTGGTCCATGTCTCCCCCAGGGAATCCCAGAGGTTTATCTCTTTGGGTGTCAGGTGTCCTCTCAGGAAATCGGTGGTGTCTTTAGAAAGCAGTGGGCTGAGGACAGACGGGGCCAGCTCGGGGCCACTGCAGCTGTTGATGATCTGGCTCACACACAAACCACACAAAGAGGAGAGAACTTGCAGGAAACGGTCAAAATGTCAAACCAGGGACACACAGACGAGCAGGAATCGAAGACAAAGCTGATCCTTGGATCAGCACAGTCACTGCAAGAAACATCAACCTAAGTCTTTGAAGGAGACTGGACAGTTCAAGGGAACATGAGATTTTTTTGGATTGGAGTCAAAGGAAGAGCTGATCTACAAATGAGCTGTTGTTACAGACGAGTGAAGTGTCAGAAGCTGACACTTCAAAAAATGGAAAGTATCTTGCTATTCCTTTGTGGCTCCTTTTCCAAGTTGGGATTTCTGCTTCCAAGCATTTTCAGTGCAAATACTGAGCCGTATTTGCCTGAAGGTGAGACCAGACAGATTCCCAGTGGGGACTCCAGCTGGCTGCCCCTTTTGTTCACAGTAATGCCTTATTGACCGGGTGGAAGGATTCATATTTGCTGGGATTCCTGTATTTACTTCAAGCTTCAAACCGGATCAGAGGCCAGGAACAACCGGCATCACTTCTGGAAGTTCCTGAGAAAGCTGTGGCCAGGTGTGAGCAGTTTT